>NW_020799092.1:23724681-23822897 GCF_003259725.1 Athene cunicularia
AAAAAAAAAAAAAAAAAAAAAAAAAAAAAAAGGCAACAAATGGGCTTTGGAAGCAGAATGACTTCTATACTCATGTGTATTTTAGGCATTAGGCATACAACCCATAAGAAATCAAGATGGAAGTCTTAAAGCCAAAAGCCTTCATCACATGCAGGAGAATAAGTGAGCTGAGAGCAGCGTGACACACAGTAAAAAAAAAAAAATAAATCTACTCTCAGAGGCAGTAGATCTGATGGAGAATGCATGTCTGGTCATCTGTCCCTGACCTCCTGCCCTCTCTTCTCCTACTGCCTCCTAACACATTACACTTATGCTGGTCCTGACGGGCATAACTGCCACAATTAATTTCACACATGCACGCACACACACACACCCCCTTCCCAAATTTGACCATCTAAACATTTATCTGGGTAACTGAACAAAAAGGACTAGCGTGCAGAAGCACTGAGCCCCCAGCAGCCTTTCAGCTCAGTCATTAGGGCATGATTGTTTCCCTGGACATGTCCAGGGAAAAAAACACAAATAAATAAAAAGAAAGAAACAAAACCCACATTGATCTATATAGGCTACTTTAAAAAGGGTGGGTCGGCCATTCCGAAGGCTCCCACCACAGCATAGCATCTTCTCCCCATCTTTCAGTGCTGATACACTCCTGACTACGCTATAGAGTACAAAACAAAAGTCACGTTATTTCAAATAATCGTTAAAGTTATTTCAAATAATCATTAACGCAAATGCAACAGAAGGTGTCTTACAAAGCCAGAGAGGAAAATGGAGAAGGGATGGCATCACTGCACAGACTTCTCCTCTCAGCTAAGACTATGAACATCTGATGCTGAACTGCAGTCAGAAAAGACTTTGTAATAACCTCTGTCTGGTGGCCTTCAACAATACTATTCAATAAAAACTAATTAGTTGAATAATTTTTAAATTTTTTTAAAGTCACCTGATGCACATTCAAGCCAGACTAGACTTGTATTCTGAAGTAATAATTCAGAATGGTTCATGTAGAGGTTCCTGAAAGGACTGAAAGCTGATTAGATGGACATAAACAAGCTTTAAGGACAAAAGACAATCTGTTGAGTAGGGTTGGAACTGTTTACTGGGAGTCCACAGGGAATTGCACTAGATTCTGCCTTATTGAATAATTTCATTAATGATTTGGATAAAGGAGGAAAAAAAAATGTGTAAAAAAAAGGCATGTTAATCTGAATCGCAGATATTAGATTGGGAGCAATTATGAACATCATGGAATGAACTGAAAGAGCACAAGGTGCCCTAGAAATATTTGAAATACATCCAAGAAATAAAAACCAAGATTCATCTCCGAGTAAGCCAATCTGGAGGAAAATAAACAAATGTACAGACATTTAATGATTTGGTGGGTGCCTCAGGGAAAGCAGAAACTTCCTAAAAAGCAACCTTTGCAATTATTTTCTTTAATTTTGTCTGAAATGAGGAATAAAATGTAAAGCCCTCGTGAGGGTCTGTGGAGTTGTGACAGACAGGGGATTCCAGTTAGGCGGAGGTTCCTGCCGGGAACTTGTGAATCAGTGCCTTAAGTGGCCTCAGTGGTTTCACTAACACTTCTGCAACATCTCAACCGAAAAAGAAAAAGTACTACAAGAAGTCTTAATCACCCACAAGTACTGAAAGCTGCCTGGGAAAGAAGCAAAAAAGAAATGGTTCCTCAGCACCTGAAGAGATAAAGAAAACGCCAGCAGTATCTGGACCATGGACACCTCTTTAACCAAGGACTTGTCTAATTAGGAACAACCCTCTGTGATGATAATCCTGAAGCTGGTCTTTATATCTTAATTTAGGGTCTTGACTTGATATTGAATTGGGGTTTTTAATGGAAAATAGCAGTTTCTTTTAGTTTTGAAACAAATTAGCTATTGCAAACTGATCCCAGAGATCGATGCTTTAAGCAGTCAGTTCTTAGCACATTGATATTCTGGCATTAACATGTGCCAATTAACAGAAGGGCTGAACTCTTCATGAACAGCACAGATCTGACAGTCCACCAGCCCACCACCACCGAAAGGAGCAGGCTACGAGGTTCCGCATCCTATCCTCTGCTGTCTCGGCCCTGCAGGTCACAAATCCTGCATTTCTCTTCCCACCAAGGGGTTCTGGTGATGCTGGGCTCCACCAGGACCACATTCAACTCACAGATCTTATAAGAAATGAACTAAAAAAAACATGCAAGCAAACCCAAAAATCTGACAGGACAGTGAATTAAAACAGCTCAGGGAAGAGACTAGTAGGTACTCAAGACTGGCCTCAGAAAGGAGGTGACACCACCAATTCAGGAAGAGCAATGGGGGAGCAAGTGAGGAAGATCTCTGGCTTTCAGTGGATGGGAAACCCTTAGACCAGGGCCGCTGCTTGGGTGGGTGATGGTGGGGCAAGATTTTGAAAATTTGGCATAGATCACATCACTCGGGGCAGAGATCTGAATTTTTAAAAAGTGCTATGGTGGGCTTTTGTTTACTAAACCAAAGGGGATGGTTAGAAAAGAAACATTTACACCTTCTTAATGATGACAGGTAAAGCTGAATGCTACTATTCAAATATGTTAGTATCTACAGAAATTTTCAGTGAAAATATTTTAAATTTTCTTTCATTAGGGGGTGGAGTCCCACTTTTTTTCCCCCCTAACAATGCTTTTAATAGAGTTGAGCCTTATGGATCATACTTCCTCCAAATTTTGACTCCGAGGCAGGCAGTGGGCATGGAAAACGTCAGCATAAGTGAGCTACTTTTAGTAAATGTATAAGCAAGCAAAATCATGTTTTTATAAAGTGTTAAGCAGTATTTACTATAGGGACTGCTCAATGACTCTCCCAAATACCCCGAATGCTAAACAGAGGCATGTTTATGTGATTCTCAGTTCTCTTGCATTCAGTCTTCTAGCTCAATGAAGGTTTACACAGTCAGCTCTTGCCTGCAGTGAGTTTTCTTTTTCCCAGTTATTTCTTATGTGAAGTTGTACATAATTTCATGATGTCTGAATATCCCCAGAGCTTCTTCTCAGTAGGTTACTCGAGCCAAACCTTGCCTGATGTTATCCTATTGCATAAGCATGGGAAAGGTTTGTGGTATATGCTGCTCTTTTTTTGTTCTCTCTTTGCCCACAAATACTCTGTAGTTTTTCATTATTCACTAATAAAATGTATCGTTCTCCTGGAGTTCACTATGGTTAAAATGAAACAGAAAAGGGAACCCTTTCTGTGGTAAAAAAGCCGACTGTTGATCTCAGCTTTTTTTGACTGAGATTGGATGATTTGTATCAGCAAAGACTGAACAAGGATAATGGAGGATTGTGTTTCTACCATAAGGAAGACAGCACAAATGGGAAGAAACAGCGCCAGTCTGATGGTAACGATATTTTTGATAGGTAAATCCTGATCAAGCCCTCGATAGGCTAGAAAAAAAATTCCCAAAGCTACCTCGGGAAGTGCATCACGCAGGCTGAGCCATCTACACTTTTTAAGAAGCCTCTGTGTTTCCAGGGGCTCGAGCACTGACAGAGTGACATGAATGACCGTGCGTTTCCCAGGGATGCTGGGTCTCCTACGCAGTCAGCTGAATTCACACACGTTACAAGGTGCGGGACAGGACCACAGTGACTTATTTTCATTACTTCATTTGGGAGGAACTACTTCTGCTCTATTCCATTTTGGTTCATTATACCACATCCCTCATCACGGTCTCTGAGCATTTTCCAATGAGACATAAACAAATCACTAACGAGTCTGTCATGTGGCTGCCTCTCCCATTTCATTTCCCAAAGGCCGTGTTTTCTCTGTTTATCCTGTAGTTGAGTGTGGCTTACTATACACATTACATGGACAGCTTCACAAAACTTATCTATTTGTACGTAACAATTTATCCCACAACGAGCCTATAGAAGTCTCATCAGCCATCTGGTATTTTTATTTCTCCAGGCTGAGAAAGCAATCATGGCTAATCCTCCTGCGAACTATGGAAGTCAGGTTTTATTTCTCACTTTTCTGTACCAATAACTCTTTACAGTCTGAAGTAGGCCAAAGACCCTAAAAATGTGCGTACTCCTCAACTCTTATAGGACCCTAATGCTAGGTGGTTGCCAGAGCAAATGTATTTCCAGTCCAGAACAACAAAATTCTCAGGGTATCTGGTGAAAGATCAGATACACCGTAGGAGAATCTTTTTTTTTGCTGAACCCTACAACCGATACATGTGTGTGTACTAATTTTCCACAGACCCAGTGGGAAATCTGTGTTATGTTTTAGCACATGAAAATTGAAGTGGACATGCTTTTCAGGATGCAGTTGTCTGCAGCAGCAGATGATGTTTCACATGTAACTCTTCAGCTAAGGCGCTGCCTTAGGCGATCCTTGCTCCCTGGCACCACCCCCAGCCTTGTGCCAGCCCAAGTCCTTGTGGGATCATCACAGCAACTTGGATGAGGGAACTGAACCACCCAGAACACAACTACTGTTTTACTAAGTTATTTTTCAACCAGATGGGTTACACTGGCTGAGCACAGAGGAACAAACACCTGGTGAGGGCAGCTATTGAAGTCAGCCTAAGTAGTTCTGCTGTTAAATGGCCAATCAACTAATCGATGCTGAAATGTTAATGATCAAACTCTTTACTTCTTAATTACGTTTTGCTTGCTTGGAAGATAATGAATGTAAATCCTGAAAATTACCTCAAGGCTAAAAAGAAACCAGCCTTTTTCTTTCTAAAAGACATTAAGTTAAACCCTATTTTGACTAATTTATGGACACATTTTAATAGAGGAAACTGAATCTTTACCAGGGAATGCGCATATAATAAAGATTTAAGTGAACTAAAAAAACCTGAGTCCTACTGCAGAACACTATCACATAAATTGGTGACTGGGGCCAGGCTTTATTTAGCATTTCTGGGTTTTTTTTCCCCTTTTGTTTAAACATCAACATCCATATAATTACTCACCTAGTCTGGTAGGACCTTGCTCCCTTTGTTGAATGGACTGCACCATCTCTACAAGCTTTTCAGTCTCTTGAGGCGCGGTCCATGGAATTTCTAGATTATTTTCCCTGGCATACTGGAGAACTGACACATGAAGTGAAGTATTGCCTGAAGCCGAAAGCAAAAAATAAACATTTTAAGCAGTGCATACAACTGTTTAAAAATAAATCTAAAGAATACGTTATGCTTGCATTTTATATTGAGCACAACTAGACAGGGATTCTTCACCAGCATCTGAAAGCTGCATTTTCAATCAAAAGACCAAAACTGAACTATTCCCAGGTGAAAAAAATATGCAAATACCGCTAGAAACAGTTGATCTGTCAGGAACCAGCATTTAACCTCATATCAATTTGACCATGATTGGTGAATTTCATTTCATTGATCTCCAAATATTCCCTTTCCATTTTAAAATTGTCTAAACATCGTGACTTCTTTTTTTTTTTTTTTTTTTTTTTTTAATGTGCACATTGTTTTGCAAGAGTGGTAGTTGGACGCCCCATTTGTCTGATGGGCCAAGCTTCCCAGATGATTACATTTCATCCAAATATCCTTCTGTCATACATCACTTGAGTGACATACATCAGGCTGCATCATGGGACATAATGCACCTAGGGAGCATGACTTGGAGCAGAATTAAGAGAAATTCCAAGTTCTGCTATTCTCTGACATCCTGGATCTCCCTGTAAAGAGATCATGTAAGATGTACATCATGTAAGAAGTACAAATAAAACTATTAACAGAGGGTCGATACAGATAGCTAATAAATATCCGACTTGCAGAACTGAACTGGGCAATACACTGTTTATAATGATCAACTGGTCTTAGGTTTTCTGCTGTATGCTGAAGATATGTATATAGCATATTATTCTTTATCAACACTTTGTAAAACATTTATGAACAAAGTTAATAATAATTGGGATTTCATGTATTCAAATGTTGCAGCCCTATATCGATATTGAATAGCTTACTCATGACACTTTACAGGTTTCCCATGGTCATCTTAGAGATTTTAAAATCAAGGCTGTAGTAAGGAATCATTTCATAGCTACATTATTATTGTCCTGTTGATGATGTAACATTTGCTATTACAGGCTTCAAAGATAAGGAAAATAGCTAGGCTAAAATAAATTGTCTGTTGGTTTGTTGTTTAATTTCACTCGGCTTGCTTCTCTATACCGTGCATGTACACAGTTATCAGAAACCGTGTCTTCCATGTACAATCTCCAAAAAAATCTAAGTTATTGTAGACATACAGAAATGCTACACTTTCCCTCTAGGACCTCTCCAATTAGTACAGGTGCTGCTAATCACTTCTTTTGGAAGCACAGACATAATACAAACGTGTCAACACCCAGTGGGAAACACCAACAGCAGTTGCTCCATGGAAACGGTTTAATGATGAATTGAAAAAGTACAATTCTGATCAAAAAAAATCCAAGTTTGTTAGAACGAGTGCTCCTGGGAAAACACAGGATCCTGTGCAGCCCCTGCCATGTGAACGGACTGGGTGCAAGGGCACAGTGTCCTAACTTACATGTGCCACGTGGTCCCTTCATGTATGTGCAGGATATACCGCACTCTGCCAGGGTGGCTGCACTGATAATTTCTGTGCTGAATGACCTAACCAGACGTGTGCTTTCCATCAGTACGTACTCCGAAAGCTCAGTGAGTCTAGCACTCCCAAAAAGTGTCTGCCGTCCAACACAGGTCAGGAAATAAAGTTTAAAAAGTCAGTTCCAGCACCCTACGTTAGCCAAAAAGGGCTGGTCAGAACCAGAAAAGCCTGTTCCAATGACCAAAACCTTGCAGCCCATGAACCAAAAACCCTCTGAATTATCCATTCTTATTTGAACCAGAACTGAACTGGAACTATTGTTTTCAAGCCTGTTGAACCTAAGGCAGAACTGAACAAAAAACAAACAGGTATTTTGCTTTTCTGCCACAGAGTTCAGTTCAATCTCCATCCTGTGACAGGGGCGTCTTTGCCTGTTCGACACACAACACTTCTTATGTCTAGTAGAGCAGTAAGGGGAAGTGCTCATCAGAACTATTCCTCCTCACATGATTCCATTAATCTGATGTCAAACCTTTACTCACCTGAACCAGAACAGCTTGGCTTGGGCAGAAACTGAACTGCATCTGAACCAAAAGCTTTATTAACCTGATTGCCCAATATTCACTGAAATTTTTTCTGAGGCATTTAAAAATAAAAATTAACAAAAATTTAAAAATAAAAATTAAAAAAAATAACAAAAGCCTATACTTATAATCTCTTTTGTCCTGTAAAAGCAAAAGGATACAAAACATCTTCATGTGTTTGAAACACAGATACGTACTGGTCACAACACTTTCAATAAATGCCCGCACAAAGTTTTTCATTTCCTCAAACTCTGATGCCCCAATATTGGAACTTCCATCCAGAAGAAACATGACATCCATTGGTTTGTTGCACAACTCTAAGAAGCAGGGGGGGAAGAACAACAACAACACCACCAAAAAATAAGGTTAATTATACATGATAACCAGAAGTAGCATCTGCTAATCTATTGATAGGAGCAGAAAGGGCATTTTGGGAAAAAAAAAAAAAAAAAAAAAAAAAAAAAGTAATGTTCCTTTAATGGAAACCTTGAGATTTATATACAGTGGGATACATGGGTGTTTCAATTTCTTTTTTTCTACCAATGCTATTTAACTCTCAGGAGACTAAAACAAAAACAACAGCAAACAAACCACAAACCAAACCAACAACAAAACCCCAACAACAAACACACACAAACCAAATAAACAAAAACACCAAATACACTACCACCACCCTAAAAACACACACACAAAAAAAAAAAAAAACCAAAAACCAACAACAACAAAAAAAAAACAAGGGGGAAAAAACCCTACAAAGACAATGAAGTCTCAGAATAGATGAAGCATACTTTTAACTTGCTTGAGGCAGGCAGATAAGAATAACATTTTCTCTTCTGTCACCCTCCAACCTATCCAAAATCTATTGTGCTTTACTGACAGGTGGATCCAAGGACTTCTAAGCCTACAGAAGGCTGGCTGCAGGCTGTGCTAAGTTCTGCTAAACTGGGGCAGCATCCTCAGCCTTCAGTGAAGATAAATGGTCCTTCCTGGGCATTTGGACAACACGATACCAAATGAAGATATGGGAACGCTTCAAATTTCCGTGACGTAAGAGGGAAATGAAGGAGACAGGACAGAGGAAAAAAGAAATTACACAGAAAATACATCCAGCTTTACCTGAAATTTCTGTCCAGCGTTTAGAGGAGCAGCACGATTGCAGCACTAGCTCGGGTGCTTCTTCAATAAGTGTGCTATAACTATGCAAGATAATTGGGTTATTAGGCTGACTGATCTTTCTGAGCTCCTGGATATTTGCATTGGGGGTTATGCCTATGGGAATAACATTTATGCTCCTGGGAGGTCGTGTGATGACATCAGTGGAAGGACTGGATGACACCATATATACCAAGTGAGGAACATCTTGCCTGCCCCCATTCACTTCTGTAAATGTGTGCTTAGAAATATAATCAAGGGCATTTCCAGTGTTGGTAGCCTTCCCTCCTTGGTAGGGTATGCTCCTCACCTTCTCAATAATACTTTGCTTTGACTGTATTTCCCTAAAGGAATACTCCAGAGTGACAGTCTCCGAATACTGCATGACCGTAACATGAATATCTTCCTGGCCCACATTCATCTGTGTGATCACCTTCTCAAGGAACTTCTTGACAATATTGAAATTTTCCTCCCCTACATTGTCAGATCCTTCCACAATAAAAGCAATGTCCAGACTTCTGCGAGTGGGTTTTTCTGAAAAGGGGGGTGGTGCTGTGAGTCCCCACGGGGGAAATAAGACACTGGATATGGTTGGAGTGGATGTAGTTTGTAACAGAGAGCTTTCTTCGGGTCCAAGATCACACAGATGATCAATGAGGACATCCATATTATCCATGAGCTCTAACACATTGTTCATTAGGAAGGCTCTATTATCTGGTGACTGCTTTTCAATGAACCTGATTTGCTCCAGATAGACATGCGGTCCAATCCCCACAGGTGTTACTGTGATTTTTTTATTCTTCAAAGCTGTGAGGATGCTGCGGAGCTTTCCTGGAGACTTGCTTGCTATAAATAGCACTGCAATTCTGGCAGCATTGGTCCTTTCTGCTTTTCCAAACACATGAAACACAGTGTATTTAAGGACTTCAGCGGCAGACGCTACTTCATCACCTGTGTATTTTATGTTTTGGACAATTTTTCTCATCTGGGACTGTGTTTTCATATCTTTGAGGCCAAGATAGATCGTGGGGCCAGCCCTATACACTAGAATTGACACTCGGATTTTCTTTTGGGAGATGTGGAGTTTCTTCATCATGCCAATTATGAAAGTCTTCAGCTGTTCAAAGTCCTCCTCGGACAGTTTATTGGAGCCATCCACTAGGAAGGCCAAGTCCATCATCTTGCTGCATGAGTATTCGCTGGGTGGCAGTTCAACGTCCTCCTCTGTAGCAGGTGTTGGTGTTACGGTGTTGTCCACTGGTTCACAGGCTACGCAGGTTAAGTTCTTCCCTTCACAGAGACTACAAAAATCACAAAAGTAACTGTGAAATACCAGTGCTTATAATAACACATCACCCACGTCTAATAAAAGAATGCCCAAACAGGAGCAGTTAAATATCTCAAAAGCACAGCAAATCCAAAACACGACGTGAGTGATATTTTTTCCCCCAACATACCTCCCCACAACTCCCCACGAGGTCTTGTACAGCTAAATCCTGTATGTTCATACACATTTCTTTAGATCCAGGAAACACATGACAAACTGACGTGTTTGTCAGAGAAAATGATCCTTGTAACAGCCTTTGGCAGAACGTGTAAAATCTGTGGAAATTGTCTAGAAATCCACTGAGCCTGAGCAATACAGGTGTTTACAAGCCACTGGTGGACTGAACTGGCAGATCTGGTTTGCTTCACAAGGAAGACAAAACATGAGGCAAACTGGAGGCAGCTAACACAAAGTAGAAAAGGAAAGATGCGTTTAGCTCTGATACGACCTAACAGACTCAGCGATGAGGCTAGGTTTACCTCGGTTTTAACCTTCATGAAAATAACAAACAGCTTTTTTTCTACCTCTAAAGTGTATTGCTTTCCTTTTCTTATTCCTGACTTCGTTTTGTTTGGAGTACAGCTTCGGCACATGTTCGTCCTCCATTTTTTCATGTCTCCTTTCTTATCTTCCTCTTATTTACTGTGTTCCCTGTTTCAGTCCCTTTTCTCATATCAAATGATGTATTTCATTTCTAGCTGTTATCTCCTTCTGGCTCTATTTGTCTTGCCTTAACATTTCTACTCACCTCCATTAGTACATTTTTCTCTTCCCCTTTCCATCTCAGCTCCCATTTTTCTTTTTTTTTCCCAGCTCTGCTTTTTCCACTATTCATCCTTCCATACCACCATGAGAGTTTTCACCTCTGTCACCCTCCACCTTTTAGGAACTTGTTTATAATTCATCTCTTTCTATCTTTAGCAAGGCTTTAACACTTCTGCCCTTCTAATTCCTGGTCACGTCATACTCTTTCCTTCACTTATCAGTGCAAAGAACGTGATTGTGCTCACACAGAGTGGTACAGACTCAGCCAGTGCATTTTCCTTGTCTTACAGGACAGTCCAAGAAATAGAATAAGTCTATGAAAGAGCAAGGACTTAATAAAATGTTTGTTTTCACTGCCAGAGAAAACCCAGGATGCACAAACTAAACAAGTCAGCACTGGAAGAAGGTGCCATTTTCAAGCAAAAGACTTCACTTTACACGTGGCACCTTCATTTAAGTTCTCCCAGCATTATATTCTTTTCAGACTGCCTTTAGTGTCTTCCTAATTGAAGAATGCACAGCTACTTTTGGCATTAGCGTATAGCAACAGAAGATTTATTATTTTAATCTGAATATGAACGAGCCTCTTCTAGTTTCCAATTTCCTTTGGATATTTGCTATAAAATTCATTTTTGTGCAATATTTTCTATTGTTTGTACAGATGGTGTAGGCATCTAAATTAGGTGACAGCTATGCAAAAGGATGTTTCCCTAGTGAGGTAAGTTTTCCTAATGTTCTGAAATCTTTTGTGAGCAGCAGCCAGCGTATCAACATTTAAGATAAATTATTATTAAGGATTACAAAAAACAGGGAACAGAGACTCATTTATGAAGACTCTTTTTTTGACCTCTTGGTGGAATTCAAAAAAAAAAAAAAAAAAAAAAAAACAACAAAAACTTAATTAATTAGCCTAACAGTCTCATGCCCCAGGTTTATAGCACAGGCATACACTAACCCTGGCAAGAGGACAGGAATAAGTTCATACCCATTCAGAGCTTCTGTGAGGTTCAGGGCATATGGAGCTAAGGTGCTAGTCTGGGCTAATAGTTGCTACAGTTTTACAACTCAGTTTCTATTAAATACAGTCAAATTACAAGATGGAAAACTCTCCTGTATTCAAAGCGTTACAAATGACTAGCGAAAGTATCCAGCAGAGGTCTAGACATCTGAAGAATACCAAATTTTCAGATACTACAGGCCATGGCATAATATGCCACCAGGCAGTAGACAGAATTAAAATTGATGCTATTTAATTCAGTGTACTGAATTTAAATTGCAGCACTGTGCACCCTGCCATTAATTTCATCATATCTGGAAATGTGTGCTTGCAGGATCAGGCCACTGTATATCATCTTAAAATCTTGGGGAAATTGGTTTTCCAATAGTAGTGCACCATTCCAACTGCTAATCATCTCAGCAAGTTCTAGACTGAGCGCACATTCAGATCTTGCACGATACACAGGATTTTTTAGTACTGGCAGAAGAAAAGAGTCTGGTGGCTTTACTGATGTTGAATCACACCTTACACAAAAAGAAGTGGAGCATCTGAAGCCAACAGGGCCACCTACACATGGGAAAAGTCCTTTTTTGAAAGGAATTTATGAATTTCACTTGCTTCAATTCAGCTGACATCCTATAATCCTTACTGTCACTGAAAAACTTCAGCTTCAGATTTTATGTGAAGGGATACTGACATAAAAGATGGTTTCCAAGCTTCATCTTCAGTGGTGTATTTAAAGTTACATCCAAAAAACTTATTCATGTGGATGTGCTTCATCTCGCTGCCTTCATCTGACTCAACATGCACACTCTTTCACTGCATAAACCCATCCTACCAAGACTGACAGTGCTGTGGATCGTCTCTGTTCAAAACTGTTCTCCTTCCATGCAGGATCTTGACATCTCCAACTGCACACACGGGACAGTCTTCTGGACTGACACAATCCAGGGACAGTTCATCAAGTATTTTCCCTGTTTCAAAATAGCAAAGTAGTATAAAGATGCCAATTTTCATGAATTGCAAAACTAATCATCCCATTTACCCCACTAAAAAAAAAAAAACAAAAACAAAAAAAAAAAAACAACCACCAAACACAACAACAACAAAAACATAACAAGGCTTCCAAGTTGGGCTCAAGCATTCTGAGTACTGTGCTTGTGTTATGGCCACTGCCAGCTTGACACAGAGAAGTATTTCCATCCTTCATAACCGCTTTTGTTTAGATATTGGACGCATTTAACCCAGTGTATAACCTGCAACAGCCCAAACTATACAGAACATGACTATATCTTTAAAACAAAACATTGAAGATGAGAAAATGGCATTTTCCTTTTCACATGTATATTATTTATTTCTCCCAGTATCCCCCACCTCACCCTGATCAGAGATACCAGGACTCAGAATAGCTATTTTGGGTCTTAAAATCCCTTCTTTCTTTGCCTTCATGTCTTTTCACTCTGTCTTTAGGAGTTCTTTATTCATCTGAGTTTTGCTTGTCTTTCATTCCTTCCCTTTCTGTCTGTCTTTCCTCTCCATACCCCATATTTCCCATTATTTTTTCCTGTCCCTTTTCTATGAGATAGCTGCTGGGAACAGTTAAGCTGAGAGCTCAGGCTCACAGGGGGGATGCCTGCTGGGCACTCTCAGGAGTATCAGAGCCCTGGAGGGACTAAGCAGGTCAAGGCAATGGGTTTCCCCTACTGCGGTAGTTGCTCTGAAAGAGAGCATTTGTGAGCGTCCAGCACAAATTCATACCCTCCTTTAACCACAGAGTCAACAATATCTGTTGCTACACAGACTCTAATCCTCCTGTCTTCCTTCCTTACCACCCTGTTCACATTCTCTCTCGTTCTTGTTGTCAGTGTTTCTTTCATCCCTCTCTTCTAGGCACCATTTCATGCTCCACACACAGAGTGCTCATTACACAAACTCAAGCCAGGATGTCTAACCACCTCCCTCCTTATGGAGTAAGAAATTGTGATGAAAACGCATCAGTAAGCCTGGTAAAGAATTAACCGCTACATCTAAGTCTTTTGTAATCTCCATGCTTTACAAATCTGTGAATATTTCTGCATTGTCGAACCTCTTTCCATGCAATAGGAACACTTAGGATGTTAAAAAAAAACCCAAACAAACAAACAAACAACCCAACTCTACGGCAATACCTACAAGTACCAGGAGCATAGCTGAAAAAGATGAGTAACTGCTTAAAGCCAAAGGTGGACTTACCTGCAGGACAGTGTACATGGCATCCCTCCACACAGTGCAGGGGGCACTCCAAAGGCTGTGGGTGCTGGCATGTTACAGGACAAGCAGGTCCACAGCTATTATATCGCCATTCACACTGATAATCTAATTCTTGTTTGTTCAGGTCCTCGCAGCTTTGTGCTACGCAGTGGAAGAATCAAAGGTGAAAAAGTCAAACCAGAGTGTATTCATCACATCTCTCAGAACTACGACACCAAACTTGCTATAAAGCGGACCACATACACATAGAAAGATTTCCATCTTTAAATTTAGGTGTGGGGTTGGTTTTTTTTTTTACTATAACCAAGGTAGGGCACTTCACATTTAGATCTTTCTTTTTTTTTTCAAATAATAAAACAGAGATATTTGGTTTTGATTTAAAAAAATGCAAAATAACCCAAACTTTAAGCTTTAATTAATATATAGTATTACAGAAACCATTTCTTTCTCTAGATTTTGTTGTACCACAGATTATTATAGCCCTTAACGGAGAGCATGGTTTTTCCAGGTATGGCTCTGAACGTAATTAGAAAAGGGAGTGGAAATGTCACTGTGAGCTGCTAACCCAGTCCTATCAAAGTGAACTTTTCTGGACATCGGTGGGAACGGAGCTGGATGAGAACAATCTGAGCCAACAGTTTGATCAAAAGCTTGAACCTTTTCACCTGCTTCTTTCTCATCTACCCTGTACTTACGGCACAGAGCTGGTGATCTCCAGTGAACAGCAACACCCTTTTGTGCACAGACGTGTGCATAGGCTGCTATAGCATCACAGAAGCAAGCGCAGTCCCCAATAGATTCACAAGCACAGGTGTCATACATGCAAATATCTATGTAGGGCTCAGGATTCACCTACAAAACAGAAATACGGGCTACAGTACACTCAGTGATTCCCTTCATCTCCTTCTTGTAGACAAACTTCAGATGGTTTGGCTGCTCCATTTGCTAAGAGTTGAGGTGCCACATAAATTAGTGCAGATCTTCCTGCTATGTCAGCAACGACTCGAATTGG
Organism: Athene cunicularia; assembly: GCF_003259725.1. NCBI lineage: Eukaryota > Metazoa > Chordata > Aves > Strigiformes > Strigidae > Athene > Athene cunicularia. Next base: position 23,739,334 of record NW_020799092.1, read on the forward strand.
GCCACATCCTCAAAGCTGCTATTGCCACTAGCATTTATTGCCCCTTTATAGTCAACATATGGATTAAATTCACATGGTTTGGGGCCCCATAACCCTCTTGTGCAGCAGCTTGGGTAGACTGCGGTCTGAACGGCATTATATTAGCTCAGCTCCCCCTCCCCTCAAATCTCAACCCTTGTGCTTGACTTCACATGCCAGTCTCAGGGCTTTAGGTTAAAATTTCCCTCAAGCAAGTAGCTTACTACTAGCCCCTATCCTGCATTTTCCCATGAAGGATCAGCTACGAGACAGGGTCGGAGATGAGAATGCCAACTAGTCAGCCTCCTCCAAGTCCTGTGTGCTGTCAGCACAACCATACTTTTCCCTTCAGCTGTAATCAGTGTCGGCACAGATCATGCAGAATTGAAGAACGTGAAATACGTGACTCAATACTCACAAGTTTCTTGCATTCTTCAAAGAGATCCCCAGACAAAATGCTGCATGACGTTTCTACCATCATCTGCTTCACTATGTTTCCATTACACAGCGGAGACATCGAGGTCTGTGCCCAGTTGGGCTTAATATTGTAAGAGACAAGCAGACATTTCATTAGATTTGCCTTCAGGACCTCAGGACTCCACAAACTGAAGAGACTCGCTAGCACTAGAAATTTTTCATGACAAAGGAAATTGTTTCTTTGAGTAAAGTTTCAACCCATTGTAGGACAGGCACAGACCCTGCCATGGCAGAAATCAGAGTAGAACAGGCCATCACCTACATTTTCTCCAGTCCTTACTTGCATGCTGCAGTTTTAACACAGGCATTCTGATGACAGAAAGTCCTACTGTACCAAACATCCATCCTGAAAAACAATCATTCATGGCTCTACACAACGCCCACGAGACTCACGGGTATGATCAGTCTTCAGCAGGCAATACCCAAGGCCACTTCTGAAAAAGAATGGCTCAGTAGTCTCCCCCTCTCCCGTTTAATTTATCTAAGAACAACGACCACTAGTATTGACATGGCATTTACCCTGCAGTCGCCTTCATCATTGTGACTACTTCTGTGCTACAATCAAGTCATACCAAAAGCAGTGACATTCAGCAAGATAACGCTGTGGTTGCGTCACACTCGCATGTAATTAGCAAACTAGCCCAAAAGATTTCATGTGATCAAAGATGCTTCATTTTATTTTCTGATAATGTAAATCTTCAAAGGAAAGATCTAAAAAAGGCCTCTCCTCCCCTTTCGCTCTGAAAATTTAGAGGAATTTTCGAGAGAAAATTTTCAGTCCTAAAAACATCACCCGAATGAAATGCTTCATTTTACAGACGGCAAAACAAATTGTCTTCAAATTGTTTCCTCACACTTTTTGATTTGGAAATAACTTTTGGCCACAATTATTTGTCAGCTCAAGACAAATCTATTATTCAATTTCATTCTTTCAAAACTCTGTATTTAGGAAGAGGAAGTACATCTCGTGTGTAGCATAATTAGTACACCATGATATCACCTAATCTCTAGCACCGGGTCATAGATAACACTTTCAGACAGCAGGTAACCTCCTCAAAATCCAGAAGCAGTGATAGATGGCAATAAGGTCTTACATCCCCTCCTGTATCTTGCTTTTTCTCTTCAAGCCTCCCCAGTCTGAAAATAAGAACTGAATGCTCTTTAAAAAAGATTGAGAATTATATAGAAAGAAATTAACCTGAACATTCATAAATGTTCATAAATGGACAGACTAAGATCTGGGATGTAGAAGTTTGGATAGGGAAGTACAAAATTTGTATCTGAACTCCCCGTCTGAATGTTTCAGCTGTTTTTTTTAGATTAAGCTCTAAAATGAGATATCCAGTTATACCTGGGTTTCAAGAATCTGGGCTGGCAGACTCTGTGAACAGCCTTTACCGTACAGATCAGTTATTTTAATATTCATCTGAAGCCAGGCAGCACAGAGACCTTAAATAAGTTAATTGATCTTTTATCGGGTTTCAAGAAATAATATTATTTGGCAAAAATACGGGGGAATGAGTTAATTTCTATTCATTTTTATCCTTTCAAACCTCTTTGCCCCCTCTCGAGTGATACCGTAACACTTATTGATTACTTTTCACAGTTCATTCACAATCACCTTTTCAACATCAGCACAGTATGGATTAACCTTCCAAGAATTCCCAAAGTCAACTGGATCTACTTCAAGATGTTCATTGCTGCTGGTCAAATCATTGTTTTGGATTCCATCAAAATTTCCACACAGACCACACACTTGATCCTTGAAGGGAAAGAAACACAAAATACATAAATCTTACATCTGTAGACTGGCTTAGGGTTTTGTTAAGAAGTCCTTTTAGCCTAGTTCTCTAATGGCACAGGGTTTAAAAACTGAATTATCCCCAGTCTTGCCAAGTTCACTAAAATAGACATAGTCTCTCACAGAGAACATTTAGCTCATATTCCCATTCTACCTAGCTGAAAGTAGGACAATACTGTCCCCGAGGACTCCAGGAAGCAAGACAACAATTCTGATCAGTGGTGCCTGTTGCCTCTGTTTGGAGTATATCCCTCCAATCCCATTGTATTCCTGGAGTTGACTGTCCTACTGCAATCACTAGTACATCTGGCTCCTTATACTGCTGCTCCTGAATACAGAAGAAATCACCCAAGGCATAATTATTCTGAGGCACCACAGCATTCACACTTTCTGTCATAGCTTGTCTCCAATGACCCAGAATTTACCCCTTACATTTGAGCTACCAGGAAAGTAAGCAACCCTTATGGTATAAAAAAATCCCTTCGTTTTCAGTCAAGTGCCTAATACTCCATGGAAACGTATCAGCATGTCTGCATAAAAACACCGCTATTCTCCAGGGACAGGGTAAGTGCATTCTTTAGTGAGAATAAGTAGTAACGCAAAAAAAACACTTACTTTGAAATTGCCTTTTAAGATAACTGAGACTCCCATGGCCAGATCCCAGGTCACACTGATGCTTTTGCCCAGTAAAATGATGTAATAACGGCCAGACCTCATGACTTCTACATCACTGTCATCTTTAGGAGGTACCTTGATGTTTACCTGAACAAGAAAAGCACACTGTGCTATCAATCATGCCTCTGATTACTATTTCACATAGGTCACTTTCCCACTGGGATACATGCTTATAGGTTGACAGCTATTTTCAAACACTGTTCTCCAGAGAACAGAGTCCCCATACACTATGCAGATGCTCCGGAGCACTTGCAGAACTGTAAGCAAGTTATGGGGAAGGAACAGATTACAGGATAGTCTCTACTCTGAAAAATTTCTGTTGATAAATTATTGCCTTAGAAACAACACTTCTGAACAGAAAATTAGGATACAAGTACAGCGCTTCAATCACATCACATTTCCATCATTTTGAACGTGGCAATGTCCCGTGTGCTCCCAAGATATAACATGCACTCACCACAAATGCTGACACACAAAGCAGTGACTAAACAGAAGGAGGGCTGATAAAGAGGGCAGGGTATACCAAATTAAGGATCAGTTCAGTATTCAGTCAATGGTTCACTGAGTAATCACATTTTGGTTTATTTCATCTTTTTTAAGAAACTGACAGTTCTGTGCTCCTGAGGCAGGTAGCGACAAAAGGGCTGCTTAGGTTTAAGAGTAATGTCAACTGGGAGAACCACATTGATCAGTGGCCTCTGAAGAGCCAGAGCCTGATTCTGAATTCAGGAAGGATTTTCTTCCCAACCAGCTACACCAACAGGAAGAATCCTCAGAGGTTCGTTTCGGTGTCTCTTCAATTTTCCATCATTTTCACTTCCCCCATGTGCGTCTTTCTCTTTCCATCTGGCTGCAAATTCACTGCCTCTAGCTACCAAGAATTTAAGAGATTAATTTAAAATGTTTTCTTTCACACCATAATCCCCTTTCAATGGGAACTCTAATAGGTTTATTAACCACATTTGGAGAGAAAGGTTTGGCATGGCTGTTACTTTAAGCACCATGAATGCATTAACTGAAAACTGCTTACTTGTGGAAGAGGCAGATTAAAACTTTCAATCAGTACAAATAGTGATTAAAGCAAGGGAGAAAGAGGTGCCCACAAACCATTCACACACTCCTTAGTTTGAGGGCAAAATATTTCCTTATCCCACTATACTTTCTTGCTCAAATCAGTAAAAACTCAGTACTATAATTCAATTCTGTTCATCTCCAGGTTATTATCAGAAACCTTTATCCTCAGAGAAGACAGTTTACAACTTCCAAGGATCTCCTAAACAATGCCTTCAACGTCTTTAGGGAAGAATATGTTAAAAGGAAGCTTTTTCATCTTCTCCTATGCCCAATGTATTACTATACAGTCTAGTTACACTTGGTCACGTCACTTCTAAATATAGTAGTCTCTGTTTTTTCCAAACTCAGGCAAAAAACAGAGGAAGACAAAGCTGAGATGGGAGGTTGACCATAACTTGTAAGTTTATGGAGGCTTTTTGCCCAACCATGAAGTCATAAACTTTTGACCTTGAAAACTGGCAGATTTATTTGTTTTAGAAAAGCAAAAATTATTTCATGGTAATTTGTTTTTAATGTGAGCCAGAACTGTAACATGCAGATACTTCAATTAAGCCTCCCTTTACTCTAAAACTAGAAACTGCTCTCAAAACAACATCATCTTAAAACAATGCTGCTTGGAAACATTTTAATGACAAAAATAGACTAGATTCTCCTGCTTGCTTCTAAGGATTCTTGTGGAAAAAGAGTGTAGGAAGTAACCACTGTGTGAGAATTTGATTTTCCCCAATCTCTCCTTGGGTTGCTGTTATTCCTAAAGGAAACGTGCTCTAGATATTATTACACTGAGCCTTAAACTCTCTAGAAAGACAGCTAAAAATTCAGCCAAGGTCGTGTGGACAGCCTTGAGATACAGACCTCGCTCTTGCAAGGACATACTCTCCCAGGATCCAAACACCTGCTGCTGTGGTTGCTGGGTGCCCAATGACCTCCTCTCTTTTCTAGCCTTTCTTGAGATGTCCAAAGGAATCACAGTTTTTCTGAAAATCTGTCACTTACAGAAGTTTTCTGACAAAACTTGGCTCTACAGTATTACCCTGCACTACTATTCACCCTCACCCACGTAGGGGATTCTTTAGCAGTAGAAAAATTTTGGTTGGGCAACCAATATGTCCTAATGTTTGTTCTTCCAGCAACCAAAAGCCTGCATGGTTCATATGCTGTCAAGATGCACTGAAAAGACACACTTTATAAAGGTCATGTTTTACAAGTTCCTGTTAAGCATCAGTGGCACACAGCAATCCGCAGGCAATCCGCAGGCTTTGCAAAACCCAGCTTTGTCTGTTGACCCAAACAAGACACGTTTCACTGGGAACATTTTTGCAAACCTCTGGTCCAGATACTAGTTCAGAGCACGGTACTTCTGAAAAGTGAGCAATTGAAACACTATAATCCGCTGTAGTTCTGTATGTTTGAAAGCACAGACTGTCTTAATCGTTGCAGTGCTCAAGGCAAAGAGCTGAACTTTGTCCCTTGGAAAGCTTTTTTCCTGCAGTGGGGGGATAGGGAAAGGAAGAATCCAGTCATCTGGATTTTCCATCTGACTGTTTAACAGGGGAAAGGATAGTTGATATTTGCTTCTGCACTATCAACTTGTGTAAGCTACGACTTCTTTTTTTCCTGTGTGCTCAGTCCTTCAGATGGCTAAATTAGGTCTGAAGCTTTACTAGTCATGGGACAGGAACTCTTCTTTGCACTACACATAGCTTAAAATAGACTTGGACCTCCCACGTTCCGGAAGGGCATTCCTCATATGAGCTTGCATTGAACAGCATTCTTATCTGACATAGATTTGTTGGCATCAAGCAGAAATACCAAAATGTCATTATACTTCTGGGAGCAAAATGGATAATTACAATCCTGCTAATCTGTTCATTTTATCAGGAACCACTGAGTGTGAGATCATTCATGCCTCATTTTACTAAACAACCTGACATTCTTTTCTCCAAAAAAAGGGAACGAAAGAGAAGTGTACGTACGTTTCCATTAAACAACTCTATTTCCCCACTTTCATACAGAATGATAACCCTTTTGGTGCACTTTTCTCCAGTGAAGCCACAGCCTTCATTTGAAATTAGTATTCGGAATGTTCCAGAGTTATCCTTGCAGAAATCCTATCAGATGAAAATAAATGAATGAGTCATTAATGTGGAACGTTTAAAAAACACACACAGATCTATGGAGAAAAAGGAAGTCTCAAATAATACCCTCTGTAATCTGTGGCCAGTATGTTGACATGCCAACTGTTCCCATATTAATCTATTTTGTGCCCAGCCTTTGATATTCGTGTGGTCCACACCCTTAAAGAATGACAGAGGCTCTGCCAGCGACACACACGTGTGAGTGTTTTGCAGGGTATTTTGGGGCGGGGAGAATCCATGCTATTACGGTATCTGTGATATTTTAAAGATGTACAATTGGCACAGTATACCTCTTAATATACAGATATTAATTGATTTAACAGTGAAAACAAGACTCTGCAGCTTTAACGGTAAAATAAAAACATAAACCTAGAAGGTTATGTTAGAAAGGAGGCTTAGAAGGAAACTTGCTGCACAGTCTTGAACAAAAAGTTTGATGCTCACGTTTTCCCAACTGCACACGAATAATAATTACAATCATGTCAACCTATTTCTTGGGGAGCAATTATGTAGTTTAATGTATTGACTTTCTTTTAAGATAAATATTTCTGAGACGCATGGAGAGCTAGTAGTGCATTTTTATGATGACTCATGACTCTCAGGCCTTTTAATTTTTTGGGTTTGTTTTATTTCCAATAAAAGAAAAAGACCCTGTCTATAGCTGTCCATGTTTGTCATTCAAGGAAAACAAATTTTCAATTTAAACAGTTCTGTAGTACTTTATGCTATCACCACCCCTAAGAACTTTACCCAGAGCTCTCACTAGTATCAGAGCAACCATTCTTCTAAGGTAATCCAGCTGGCAGGTAATCCAGGCGGGAGCATATTTCAAAGACCTAGCCAGAGACAGGTTGATGACACTTTTCTGCCCAAGGAGAACTGCAAGGAGAAATGTGCCTCATGAAGAGGGTCTGTGGGGAAAATAGTAGCCGACCCAGGAAACTTGTCCCTTCATAACTGCAGAATACTTTTGTTATTAATTAGCAGTGGATCCATTTAATGTTAGATCAAATTTTCAGACAAATCCTTCTTTTGCATGCCCATTTTTAAACACACGGTGGTTTGCATCTGTAGGTGAGCATTAATCTTATTCAACTCTACAATTCTGGCTGCTCCCAGAAATCACAAGCTGATGTTAGCGTGCTATGTTTTTATCCACCTCTCCCCTTTGCTGCAAAGAAAATGGATATTGTCAGTGTAGTCCAAACAGGCTGGTACAACGGAACAGGATGGTGAATTTTGCCAAAGTGAATGAGCAGAGTCTGTGCCCTGGATGCGTTAAAGGAAGGTTCACCCATCACTCCTTGTGTCACTCGGTCAGGCAGTAAGCCATCACTACAGGACAAAGAGGCTAGTGGGGAATGAGGAAAGATGGATTTATGGGTATCTACAATTCCTTGTTAGGGATGAGATTCAGAAAGCTCCTCTCTGTACCACTCTGCTATCACAGGAATTATGACTGACAGCTAGACACAGGAAAACCCAATTCATTTCTATAGAATACATTGCAAGCTTCAAAGTTCTTGAGGCATCTTTGAAATCATTAATAACCTTTGCTGTCCTCTACCATACATCTGGCTTAGTAGTTAAGTTTACTGTGATTTATCCAAACACTGGACTTCTCCCCTGGTCTAAAACACCTTATATATTATCAGACACCTTCCTTGGCATTTGACATGGTCTTACCTGAACTAATACATATTGACAGTTTCCTGGAAACTTGTACTTCAATCCATCAAATGTCAAATAATGAGCTGTGCCGATAACAGTGCAGGTGCCATCACACAGATTTTTGGTGCATTCCCACTTTCGACCATGGCACACGCTGTAACACAGAAAAGGAGTCAGTGACAGCTATCATTATTTCTAATGTATATAATAAGCAAGAGGATGCAAGGTGCTTTAGGCAAAGCAAAAGAGCAAAATTTCTGCCTCCAGGAACTCATGATTTGAAGACTCCCCAAAAGACACACAAGAGGTGATAAGCTACTATTTTGGCTTTTTTCCCGAGCCTGTGACTGGAAGTAAGCACATCAGCTGCGAGGAACCTCTGTGGTTGTCTGTGCTGCTGTCCATCCTCAGGTATGTCCCCAGCAGACCCTCAGTGTTTGGCCTTGAGAAGATACTCTTAGAGGTCTCCATGCCAGGGCTGCTGGAATCCTTCTCTAGGTAGACTTCCATAACTATGTTACACTTCTGTGCACCAGATGACACCTTCCCGTTAACACAAAGCAGCATGTGTTAGCAATGGGTGCATAAAGCCAAGCAGTGCACTAACAAGTTAAGTGAATAAGGACTGTGTTTCCCTTTTTCTTCCAAGCTGTATGTGCTTTTTGAACTTCCCTATTGCAAAAAGAGGCCTGGACAGAGCCTGCTGGAATATTTCATACTACTATTAGTATTTTATTTTGGATATGCCGCTGCGCTCTGAGTAGCCATTTAGAAATACATATTGATTAGCCTCCAAGGACCATTACAGGATAAATACAAAGTATAATGTCAGCAACTCTGTTTTTATTTGCAGTACTATCCATTTTTCCTCTCATTAAAAGCCAAAATAGTAGTAAATTTAATATCCAACTGGTGCCAAAGGACATGCGCTTACTCTAGCAATCAACTTCTGCAACCAAGTAACCAGGACCAGTCTGCCCAGTGGGTTTTGTTCAGATTATTCACTTCTATATAATACCACCCTTCTCCCAAGAGGTGTCTCTGTTTTTAAATTAAATTAATTCTTCATGATAGTTTATCTGACCTAGCAATGGAAGACATTACCTCACAGTCTGACAAGAACACACATATGGATTAAACTATTTATTTTTCTGTACATAGGTACTTACCTACATACACCCTCTGAGCAATTTCCTAGGGTGTGATACTGTCCCCTGAGGTCTCCTGTGGTGATCAAACCAGAACACCTGCCCTACAGGAGGATTCAAGTTTGGTGGCATACAAATAGGCATAAACTAAATCTCAGTTTACGTGACAGGAGATATGACAAGACTCCTGATCGTGAAAGGAGAAAGTGGTTCCCTGCCTGCACAACTTGCAAATGGTGTTGAGATCACCTCCTACACTTACTCTCAAGCACAGAATATGTAAAAAACAAACAAACAAACAAACAAAAAACATAACAGGGGGACATCCTAACATGAAGAGCAAAACAAGATGCTGCCTTGTTTTTTTCAGGGGGAGGGGAAATCTGAAGAGCAATCAGACATAAGCTTAAGGTCTTGATATCATTATACCCACATTGTTGTAGCAGCTGTATTGCACTGTCATTATTATACAAAACCAGGGATGCCATTTATGAAAGGGATGGCGTTCTCTTTTTTCACTCCTTTTGCACTCTTTTTGCCTTTTGTTCTTTGTTGTTTTGGCTTTGGGTTTGTTTTAAAAAACAAAACAGAATGAAATGAAATAAATATAGATATATATAGATATATATATAGATATATAGATATATATATATATATATATATGGTAACCATCTTCCAAGGGGATATTCAAAATTAAAAGAAAGCCAATTCTCTTGGTGTAACTCAACAGGTTTCAGTATAATTATCCCAGTGTAACAGACAGCAGGAAAAATAGTAGGGCTCCTAGTCTTCATGATGACACCAAACCACCCACATTCAACACCAATCATTATTAAATTTCTGAGTTTCCAAGAACATTTGTATCCTTTCATTTCTGTGATACATAATAATCTAAATCTTACATGGTACTCTGATAAATAAGGCTCAAGGAGGTAAATATGCTCATGTTAAAATGAGGGATAGAGAGAAATTGAGAAGAGACTTCAGAGCATCCACCCTGTCCTCTCGCCCTATTCCAGAGGTGTCCTGGAGAACCACAAGCCTTGCTAGAGAAGCTGCATCTTTCCTTTGGCATCCACATTTTGATCAGTGAAATAAACTGATTTGCTAACTAGCAAGAGACTAAGTAAACAAAATAAAAACCAAAGTCAGTTAAGTATAATCTACTCACTCCTTTGTTTGTTATTAATATTGGGGAGTTAGAATAGCATCTGACCGCATATCTAATGATCTAATGTAATAATAATAATTAATAATCTAACAATATTTTGCTTGAGGTTGGAAAAACTTTCCTCTACTAAATGCTTTATGATTGCAGATGGACACCATCACTGCCCCAGGAATTATCTAATCAAGCTCGATAAGGACAGGGAAAGGGGAATTCTATCCCTGCTTTAGAAATTTAAGGGGAAAAAAAAAAAAAAAAAAAAAAAAAAAAGTACTTTCCCAAGATCAAATTGCTAAACATAGAAAAACTGGCTACTGAAATGAGTTCTCTAATAATGCCTTAACCCAAGCATAAGTGTTGTTTAATCTCGATAACACCTCACAGTATAATAAATATTGTGCAATACATTTTCTTCAAAGAATGAAATCTCAGTAACATGGAACCTATTGCACTCTCTGCTATTAAATCTCTGCTAATAGGTAGAGCAAGACCAAGATTTTGTATATATATATATGCACAGACAGATTATAAAGTGTGTGGTGTAGCAAAACTCAGATTAGCAGATTTCTGCTGTGTCCTGCTTCATAAATGTTATTCCAAATTTTTCACTGAGCTCTACAATGAATTCCCAATACATAGCATAACAAAAGTTTTGCCACTGGCTTAGACTTGGAGACATTCCGTTGTTCATGAATTAGGGTCTCCCATATGTCAAGTCGAATGTAAACGCCAAATCTGACACCTCTGGCTCATATATTGCGTTTGCAGGTGTTCACATCTGGCTAAGAACAAGTGAGAATGAGAACTCCTGCAACAGCAGTACAAAAAGCAAAAACAAAAGAAAAGGAAGATCTGACCTCCAAAATGCAGACTCTCAATTCTTATTAATTCTCAAAGCAATAGTAATTTCCTATATCACTTTCTAACTGACATTTGTCTTGATATTTGCCGAGAACTATCATGAAACTTTTTAAATTCACAGAGTTCAAAAAAGCCCCAGCGATATTTTTTGAGACCTTATTTCCAATTTTACTTTCACGTTAAATAAAAATATCTAAAATGAGAGGAAGAACTTTTTATCAATGAGAAAAGGCATGATTTCTAACATTTTCTTGACCCTGATATTGAAGAAAATTCTATGTGTTAGAGGAATGTCACTTACAATGGCACTGCCAGAAACAAAAGGGCAGTTACAAGAATGAAGCAACACGGTTATGATTATTTTAAGATTAAAGATTATATGAATGTCTGAAAATAAAAATAATTAAAAATTGTAAGAATGACCACAAATAAAAATGACTGAAACTAAAAAAAAAAAAAAAATTGTGAAGAATCTTGCAAATTTCACAAGAATGACTAATTTTGCACCTTACTCTTCTTGTTTCAATAAAATTTTCCTTGTGTCTGTTTTTCAGCTGAGTCACTTTTACCCGGATGTGATGTAACCAGGTTATAGTATATGTATCTATATAAAAATATCAATTTTTCCTCCATCTTCCTCCCTTCAAAACTGCTTTTCCTCAGGTTCAATTACAGTATATGATTCACAATGTAATACGTAGCTACAAAGGGAAAAAAAAAAAAAGAAACAAAACACTGGAAGGTCAACACTGCCATATAAAAGCATAAAACTTTACATCCAAGTCAAACTTACACTAGTTAGGAGCAGTCCCACTAGTTTAAAAATACAACACTTGAAATCACTGTTGCTGAGAGATCAATGCACAAAACAAAAGCCAAACTCTCTAAGGGTGCTGATTCTCCGATCCAAGCCCACCCATCATACTGATAACAGAAACACCGCTCCAGGGGGTGCCACAGAGCTCGGCAGGGACATGCCAGGTAAAACAGGAGAAATTCTGAAGTCTAAATTCAAAGAGAACACAGTTTCCACGCTGCTGGTGGCTGCGTGTCCTACACCCTGGACTCTTGGGGCTCTGCAGAAAAGAGCCACCAGTCCCTCCGCAAGCACACACGGAGAGCAAAGCACCTCCAACTCATCAAGCGTGCGGTGCAGACAGAAGCCAAGAGTTATCCAGCAGGTAAACACCCTATTCCTTACCCAAAGCTGTGCTGAGGGCTTCCCTCCATGCAAACCTCACAGCCCAGCACTTGCTTTTGAACCTACAAATTCTTTTTCAAGAACCAAACAGGATGGATAGGGATGTGGGTGAAAGACACGGAGCATTTACTCTCTTTTTTTTTTTTTTTTTTTTTTTTAATCAATGGACTAAGCACTCATTTGAGATGTAAGAGGTCAACTCTGTTTCTGCCTGATTCTTTAACACATTTCCTGAAGACCTCCTGTCATATTATAGTTGGCATATCACACCCCTTCTGCTGATGCACGCTTCTGGCTGAAAAGGACTGATTTGAAGGGCCCCGGACAGCAAAAAAATTGGAAGGATAACAGCAGAGCTTAGCAACAAAATACAGGCTCCATTCCTCCCACCCCAAATGAGCTCCTGTATTGTTATCTTGTGTTGCAAAAGCAAGTAGCTAGCTCTCCAGCTAGTAGTGCCTGCAGAGAACCTGCACAAATACATAAACTACTTTTTTGCAAGGTACCAGATACAGTTTGAAAGAGTCACAGAGTCACTCAGGTTGGAAAAGCCCCTCGGGATCATCGAGTCCAACCCTCAGCCCGACTCTAGAAAGTTCTCCCCTACCCCACATCCCCCAACATCTCATCCAAACGACCCTTAAACACGCCCAGGGATGGGGACTGCCCCCTCCCTGGGCAGCCTGTTCCACTCTCTGACCACTCTTTCTGTGAACAATTTTACCCTAATGTCCAGTCTGACCCTCCGCTGTTGCATTTTAAAGCCATTCCCTCTTGTTCTGTTACTAATTACCCGTGAGAAGAGCCCAGCACCAACATCTCTAGAGTGTCCTTTCAGGTAGTCGGCGCTGGTCTTTACGCAACATGTGAAGGCAATATGCCAGTCTGTGCAACATGAGCATTACTACCCTTATTTATATAAAATAGATCTGTTAAGAAAACAGTATTTTGTTTCAAAAGAAACATGTTAGATGTCCTAGAGAAAACCAGAAATTTCCGGTGGCTCACCAGGTGTTGCAGTCATTAGTCACTGTGTCTCCCTTGGCATATTCTCTCCCGTTGTGAAAACACGGGCATCTCTCAGGAGCAACACACTTGTTTTCATGTCGCACCTAAGCAAAACACACAGTTTGTCAGCATGAGGGCCTGTTGGTATGTGCCAGTACACAGAGGAGTAGGCACGAGAACATGTGCATAAAGAATAAAGAAAAGGATAGATGGAAAGGTTGAAGACTATCTAAGGTAAGAAAGGCACAGCATCGATAATATTTTTCCCATTAACATATATAGATCTATAGGTACATAAATCACAGTCTTGCTTCAGCAGCTGAACACCAGATTGAACTGCTAGGAGAACAGATTAGATTAGAGAAGAACGTTGTGATGAAAATGTCCAATCTGGAGAAAGTAAAATAGGCTACTTGTATACGACGACCGGGTGAGAGCTTCACACACAACAAACCGAAGGATGGCCTAACAGAAAAGCAGCCAAATGCAGGGCTCAGCTGGGCTAAAATCTGAAATATGAACACTGAGGAAGAGACAAGGAGCTGCAGTGCCAGAAAAAACCCATGTGCAAACGCAAGTTCTATTGTCACAGACAACAGCACCCCAACAAAGCTCACCCCCACCGCTGACTCGTCTCTGAAAATTGCAGTAGTCACTCATTTTCTTCCAAATCTCTATTTATTTCCTAGAAGGCAGGATAAATATCAGTCCACTAAAGTCATTATTTCACTCTCACAGGCTCTGTTGCTGGGAAATAGGTCACTATGTTCTGTCTACATTTTTTTTTTCCAGTCTTACCCTACTGATTTTAGTTTCGCTTGGTATAACAACAAACAATTTACAAAAATAAAGCAAACAAAGAACCAACTAATGTCTTTAGACTGATCAGATTTTTCCATTCCTTTTCTCTTTTTTTTTTTCTGCAATTATTCCCTTTCCATTTTGAAGACAGACAGCTTTAGAAAATCAAGCAAAACCAAGGCTGGCTATGCTGTTTTTCACTTGGTCGTGGTTCGGCAAAGCCAGGGGTAGGTTTGGGTCTTGCTTCATGGAATGCCAAAATGCAGAGTGCTTCCCCTCCCTCTCATTCAAAACTCACAAAATATCACCTTCCCACTTTCAACTCTTTCTGTAAAATCATTAAAATAGTTTCTTTCTTACCATTAAATACAGGCCAATGAGATCAATGTCGTCTGAACGCCAGGTTAATAAAGTAGAACAGCTCTGCCTTTTCCTATGGGGATCTAGAACTGCCACAGGGAACTACTAATAAAACGGATTTCACAGCCCTGAGACCTTTCATTCATACGCAGCTCCACATGCTCTGTGGCTTATAGAGAGTTATATCATGCCAAATAAACTCACACCAATAGAAGCAAGATGGAAACAAAGAAATGCTTTTCTAGATGATAGACCTGGGGCTCTTCCTCAGACTTAATCTCCACAAAGGACGGGGAGAAAACAGGCCAGAGAAGACCATATGTTTATGGTCTTTAGGGTGTTTAATTCCTTCCTTCCTTCCTTCCTGGTGGCATTCAGGAAAAAAGCAATATATGACTTCACACTCGTGGCTACATTTCTGATTTTTCCACACCGTTCAGCAACACAGTTCTCAAAAGACTTGAGGGCTAGTCTCTGGATACAAAATTTGGGATTAGAAGTGTGGTTAGCAAAAGGAGGATTAAGACCTCTTCTACTTGCTCCCTCACACATTGACATGAAGCTAGTTACAGCCTATCCCCAACTCTAAAAGCTTAATAGAGCAGTATTAGTGTTTCCACCACAAACGTACGGCCACCATGAAGCTACAGAGCAGCAACTGTTAATTCACTGGCAAAGAGGGAAGACTGCCTTGTCTGAACCCTGAAGAGTGGGTGAGTAGGATTTAGAAAGCCAGACCTAAATACCCAAAGTAGACTTTGTCCAGAAGACTTAATTACTTTTGTTGCAAAACTCAATGGATTATGATTTCATTAATACTTTCACACAATCTACTGGTCATATTGACATCACATCCAAAAGGTGGCGTATCTGGCAGACCGATGCCGTGCTGTGTTGCAAGTCTGTTGAGCACAGTACCACGTGGTACTACAAGACCAGTGGCGTTATTCACCAATAGCTGGCCTTTCCACAGAAGTGTCTCAATCCATCAATAGATAGCACTTAATACAGGAGATCTAACAGTCCTGAGTGCCTGAGGTGATGGGAGGCAGGAGCGCTGCGAAGGCAACCACAAGGAAAGACACGGGTTTGTAGTGAGGACAGATGCTGCTCGCACCATCTCACACCCTTATGGTGATGCTCCTGAGAGTGCAGGCGTGGGATTATAAATGGTTAACTAGCTGATGATCCCCCCTCTACTTGGGGATCTGACAGAAATGTCCATCGTTTCCTTGCTCTGTTTTATTAATTTCTAAGCCTTCACAAATCTTGCCAAAGGAAGGACAATATTACAGATTGCAGAACCTTTAAAATTGTTCTCCCCTAAACTCTGCCTTGATGAGGCTGAATTTTAATCTCTCCCGATCAACGTAATTTTGATGAGTATTTTACTGCCAAGGGAAGCTCGGATTTTCACTCTGTTCTTCTTGATACACCTGAGGACTCCAGCAGAAAGTCAGTCAAAGGTATAAAGGAGTACGGGATTAAGTAAAGGGAGTGGGTCAAATTAGAACCCCGTAGCTGATATGTTTTAACAGCCTGTCACCATTTCTGTGCAAAGACAAGTCAAAAACATGCTAGGACACAGCACTCAACACGTGTAGGTTTACACTCAGATTTTCTTTTTTATGTGAGCTGTATGCTTCTTCTGTTTGTTTTCTGAAGCATTATCCTTGGGCAGACCCACGTACCAGAAAGCTGGTACCCACCTCCTCAGGAAGACTCTGCCATGCTGTTACACAGGATAAGCCTGCACTGAAGAATATACAACAGAGCTAGCAGGAAAATCAAAATAGCACTCTATTAAGTTTCTGTTGAAAACAGATTGGAAGAAAAAAAAATATTTCAAACTATACCGATTAAAATGTTTAGAGGTTTGGGTTTGGTTTTTTTTTTTTCCTTTTTCTACTAACATATCATAGTTTCAGAAAAAGTTATATTTAATCACTCAGAACACAATCAAATGTTTCATTTCCATTTTAAACCTTAATTTACTTCAGTTGTTGGAAATTGAAATAAATTAATTTTATAGTTTTGAAGTGTCTGGATTTTCTTCTTTCTGATTGTTTTTTTTTTTTTTTTTTTTTTTTTTTTCTTCCCCAGAAAGGTGGTTAACACTCCATTTGTACATTCATTAATATTTTCTAATGGGAAAAACCTGGAGTGCAATAAACTAATCTGAGAAAGCATATTTTTCCCCACACTTCTGCACATATGTTATGATTTATCTTTTCTGCTCTGCATAAGGGTGACAAGTATGGAGAATTTCCCACCCTCCAGATGATCAAAGACAGAAAAGGAAGAATTACTTTTCATGACATATTGAACATTTTTATTCTCAAGAAATCAAAACAATATAAAATACTAAGTCAAGGTGAACTGGAAAACATTTTTCCGTTTAAATAAATTAGTTTTCATTTGCATTTTCTGATCAGCATTTGCCGATCTGATTTGCATTTTCTGATTGATTGGCAAATTCTCAACCCAGCAAATTTTCCCATTCAAATCTAGGCAACTGCAGCTTCATGTTCATGAACCATCCCTGACTGTTGTTTTTTAATTATTTTTCAGATATGTAATTCAAAATTGGCAGACAATTTGTGCATACAGATTTTAGACTATGATTTCCTCTGTTTAAGACTGATAACTCAGCTAACTAATCTGTAAACATCTCTTCATATATGTAGGGATAACACTGCACTTAATTACATATTAATTTCTATATATACTTGCAAATTGTACTGGAGAGGGTTTTTTGCATAAACTCCATCCCATTGACTGTGTTTCCTGATTGTATGAACCATTTCAGAGCCAAGCAACAAGATTAATTTTTTTGTTAATAAGTTATCCATGACCATTCATAATTTTTGTACGCTACCGCACCGCAAAAGAAAAACATCTTCAGTAAAATGGCAGAATTTCTTCCAGAATGATATGTGCAAAAATTTATTCCCATAAATGTTCAGTAATCTGTTACTTCCCACAGACATTCCTACAAACAGTAGCTCACCTCCTTGTAAATAAAGCAGGATTACAGAACACCAACAAGGAAGACCGACGGGCAAAATAAATATTTATACCATTTTCCCATCCCTTTATTGCTCAGCTCTGTTGATACAAGTCTGGAAAACACAGACTTCATGACTTTGCAGTGTTTTCCCTCAGTGTGCTCAAAGTCTTTAAGGTAGAGAGAGGCAGGATGGAAAGGAGAACCTGGTCATCACCACAAATCTTTTCATTTTCGGCAGCTGATACTGGGGGCACATTGCAAAACCAGAAATAGGGGAAAAACCTCCACCAAACCACCCTGGTTAAGTACCTGCTGGTGATGAGGAGGAAACTGCTCTTTGATGTCAAGTTGGCAGGTCCTGTGGAGCCACACACCAGGAGGCCAATGCGTGGCAAAGGGCACCCACATAATGAAAGCACCGAGCTTGGTCCTGCCTTTGCATGGCCATCCTTCCACAAAATCCTCTATTTACTGGCCTCACCCATCACAGCTTTGAGAAACTCTAATCTCTCAATTTTTATTCCCTGCCAAACAGGAAGCCAATGAGAATAATAAAATATATAGACTGACTTTACTGGAAGATTGAACCATACTGTCATCTAGTGGACAAAAAACTTATTTTACTAGTTCTAAAAAAGAAAAAAATTAAAAAAAAAAAAAAAAAAAAAAAAAAAAAAAACAAACCACGGGGCCCGATTCTTCTGTGCAAAACCTGACAAACCACCTTGTTGAATTCAGGGGCATGATTCCCATCACTGCAGAATCAAGTGGAATTTCTAGTTCCAAAATGCCAAAGATGACTTTTCCTGGCAAGAATTTTATGAACCAATGGTTTGAATGAGAGGGTGCAACCTACTAAAAAGGAATACAAAACTCTGCACTAAATCTGAAGGTTAATCACTAGGAAGGAGATTTAGGGGAGAGGTTTGGGTTTGGTTTTGTTAGGAGGGGGTAGGGGGGGATGTGTGTGTCCCACTCCCCTTTTTTTTTATTTCCTGTTGAGTAGTTTTCATAATTTGTTTTCCATTAGTAGCTCCAAAGTCTACTAATACGATATTCTAGACCTGAAACAAATCTCAAGCCCCTTTCTGATTGTTACATACAAAGACCTGTTCACACTGGAGCACTTGGAACCTTACACATACACAAACTTTTAAAAGTTTTCTTATCACATTACTATTTAGGAACATTCTTCTCTAAAAGGAAAGACACGTGAAAGCAAAAACTGAAAAGAAGCAACGCTTGTTTTTAAAATTGTGGTGAAAATTTGCTCAATGTTGATGTGGATGCCTTCAAATTCTGTTCTGTATTTTTCACTTTGTACCTATAAAACACCTCACAAGTTTGAGTGTTTGCCTACAACTGGCATTTTATTCTGGAGTAGCATCTACTTACATAATGTGCGTTTAGCAGCAAAACATGGTAGCAACGTTCAGAAGATATTAATTCTAGAAATTACCGTATTATGAGAATTCAAAGGGGTTATTGTTTTTAGTAAGACAGTGGAAGGAATCTGGGGGGAGAAAACACCTTTATCCATACAGAATTAAAACCAGCATGCCTTTATAAAAATACATGGTTCCAAATAAAGTTAACTGCTTTTAAAATGGAATTTAAACTAGTGGTTGCAGTAAATTCATTAGAGCTAAAGCCTAAACATAAACACGCATCTCAGCCCTAGAAGTAATAACCCACACCTTCATTTGCTAACAATCAATGTCCAGTGCCTATCAGTCCGAGCCTGAACCTTGAAAAAAAAAAAAAAAAAAATCTTTTACATTTCTAGAGTTCCTGGGTTGGAGCATTTGAAGACATCTTGCTTTACCATATACCTGAGTCAGAAAGCTGTACCAGCACATCTCTAAGCACCACGGGTATTAAATAAAGTCTCACAGCTGTATTTTAGCCCTCAAACAAAACAAAGACACAACTTCTTTTCCGACATGCACTAGGTATGTTTGTCTGTACTTCAGGCACTAAACATCACAAACTTCTTAATCCCAGCAGTTTTCCCGGACAGAGATCTCAAAAGTGTCATTTATTTAAACTTCATAAAGAGTGTAGCTTGTGCTCCACAACTATCTTATCCACATGATGCCTGAGACTATACCCCAAGCTAAGATCCTCTGCAGAACTCCTCACCTGCCCAGTGTTGCACAGCACTGAACACGTTTTTTTCTCCAGCTCAGAGAACAGCAGCAAACTGCTGTCTATTCTACTTTATCTGCTTTTTTATCAGGGCCCTAAACTGATATTGAGTTCAGTCACTGGCTTAGCAAATAACTATTTGCTCTATGTAAAAATAACTAGATTAATAATTAAATTTGAGGGTTGCAGGGGAACATAACCCTGGACTTCAGAAAGCATTTTACCGGTGAGAAAAGCGTGCTCAGCACACTGCCTGCAACTCCAGGACACCCCCTGGCATCATCTTAGCAAGTTTTGTGTCCCACGTTCCTTCTCACAGGGAACTCTCAGTTTAGTAGAACACAGAGGAGGGAAGCAGCAGAGATGGAGACTTGACAAGGAGGCAACTAGTATCAGGAGGAGGGTTTGGCTGGAAGCGGGACGGGTATCTAGGGTATGGGAGCCTGTGTACTTCTGTCTTTCCGGCTGGGGAAGTTCAACAAGACTGAGGAGGAGTTTGGGAGGAGAATTGAAGAAAGGCATAAATTGGTCTTTAAAAAAGTGCGTTTTGGCTTTTTGATTCTCAATTATATTTACAAGCCGAACTTCATCTTCCATGCAGATACACTAATGTGCAATGTAATGTAAAACACATGTATTTTAAACCAGCCACAATTCAGCAGAGTCAATACTTCACAACTGCATGTTTCCAAGTCACAAGAAGACTGCTGGTAGGAAAAAAATGAAGGCAAGAAAACAAAGAGGTGCCTGCTTACCATCCCTTTTGGACAGAGGCATCCAGATATGCAGCCATGGCTGACGCACTCCAAGTCATA
Organism: Athene cunicularia; assembly: GCF_003259725.1. Taxonomy (NCBI): domain Eukaryota; kingdom Metazoa; phylum Chordata; class Aves; order Strigiformes; family Strigidae; genus Athene; species Athene cunicularia. The sequence continues at coordinate 23,759,708 of NW_020799092.1, forward strand.
ATTCTGGCAAGTCTTGGCACACTCCAACCCTTCAGCTCTTGGGTTGTTTGCAGGACAGACAAGTTTTTCCATGGGGGATCTGCATGTCAAACTCCTTTTTACTTCAAAAAAAAAAAAAAAGTTACAAAAATTGCAATTAGAACTCAAGTCTTGTTAGCACAGTATTTTTCTAAAGGACAGGTCAACATTTTTATTAGAAAACTAATTTTGGATATAGAATAGAGCAACGCCACCACACCACCATGCATGACAACGTAAAGGTAACAGTTCCCACTTCTCGTGAAGTGACCTCAGTTAGGCTGTCCGAAAAGCAAGTATTCTAATACAGATGCAAAAGGAGCTGCACGAGGGTTCAATTCTGGATTGCCCTAGAGCTACGAGCACACTTCAGTGTGAAAAATGTTTCAACCTGTAGGCAGCATACACTAGCCATGTCAGCACAAAATTGATGTTCTGAGAAGCAACAGCACCATATATTATTGTGGTTAGACTCACTTCCAACACAGAGTATAACCACACGAGTGACTGTTTAACAACAACACCCTTAGCTTAAATGCAAAGTTTTCAAACTCTTTGAGAACTTAAGTTCTGATAGATCAGAATTTCCAAAAAAACTCCAGGTTATTATTTCAAGCAATGCTAGAAATAAGCCTCTCTCAGTTTTGTAAGTCTTCGCACATTAGTATCAGGAAAATTACATCTTAATAACATTACAGCAAGGGTTTGGTGACATATACACCTAGAAGGCTTCACCTGAAGGACAGTGAGGGCCAACCAGTGACGCTGTTTCTGGTGACCTACCAAGACACCCCTCTCCCACCAATATCCTCTAAGCTCCATCCATATATCAGTGGGCAACCTCAAAAATTCCAGGACCTCTGATGCCCTATTTTCTAATGCCTAGCTCTACATGGCAGCTGTTAGTCTCCAGGAGGTTTTATGTCAAGATGTCTAGTGGCTGGTAGCACTCTAACCTTCAAGCCACAAAAAGCTTCATCAGCACCAGAAAGGAGAGCTTGCAACCTGCTGGTCACAAGCAGGAGGTATAAAGCTGGCTAGTTACTCGTGTCATGTGATCTTCAAATAGCAATTGGAAGTCTCAAATGACCACCAAGGCACCCCTTAACCTCTTCAACTAAAGAGAGACTGCAGTGACTAACTATAATTTTGAGAGGTGGGACACCATGAGCCCTGCACTCTCCCACGCAAACATTTTGTTTCTATCCTGTAATAAAATAAAATTTAAAAAAAATTAGAAAAAGACACATCACCAGCCACTACAACTTCTGGGACTTCTGTCCTATTCTAGATTACCGAGAGACTGAAGAGGAAAAAAAGAAAAAAAAATAACGAAAAAATACAAATTTTTTAAGGCATACTAACTTCTGGCAGATGGCCTCTCATCAACGAAAGCATCTGGCAGGAAGGCACCAGGAACTCTGTTTGTACTGCAGTGCATGAAACCATTTTCACAATAGCTAAGAAAAAAAAAAAAAAAAAAAAAAAAAAAACACAAGTAGGACTTATATTTAACCAAGTGACATTTAGCTTTCACTCACACTGTTGTTTTCAGACAGGACCACGGGGAACTTGTCAGTGCACCAAAATCACACCTCTCATCGGGGCTGATCTTTGCTTATCAAGCTTAAAGGCAAACTTTCCTTAAGGTAGTTGTGGTGAAATACTAGCATGGTAACCCAGCTGCATGCTAGCCCTGTCCCACTGGATCCAGTGCATCTACACAGGCATAAAACTGGGCAAGATCATAGTCAGGTCTGCTGCAGAGAGATATAAGGGGCCAATTAGTGCCTGCAACTTATTACTTCTGGGTTAGAAAAGGAGAAGACACTGTTCCCAAACCTGGGCTTGCCAGGAGCCACCCAGCAGTCACATTCCTACTCTCAGTGCACCGCTACTCAATTCAACAATTAGAAGTGCTTTTTAATATTTGTATCTTTAACAGAGGTAAGTAGGTTTTAACATTTAGGAAACGTATCTCAGCACATTAAAGTGATGTTTTTAAAGCCTTCAAAGTACCTATTGTCAGTAATTAAAGTCCATTTCAAACTGGCAGGAACTCTTCGTGGAATAAGGCTAAGTATTGTTTGCTAAGGTGGCATTTGAAATGATATGGATATAGAGATGCAACAGTAAAACTCACCATTTGGTTTGTTGGAGGAAAAATCTTGCCCTCTTTTAAACTGATTTCAGTGGAGGTATAGGAACTGAGGAACTGAAGCTGTTAGCCACTCGGACTATCCGTAAATTTGAGTCACAGCGTGTAGGGATGAGTTATGAACATTGCACTTACCACATGGTGTAATGATCAGAAAAGACATCCTCTGGCTGGAAGATCTCACCATCGTAGTAACAAGAGCAGTGGGACTTCAGCACGCACTGCTCGTGTTCATCCAGGTAGTGCCCGGGTGGACAGTAGCATCCTTCTACGCAGAGTTCATCGCAGTCCTCATCCGGGTAGGACAGAGATCTGCAGGTCTGGTTGCACGGCGTCCCACACTGCTGGTACACTCGGTCTTTAGGACAGGTCATTGCTGTTGAATGATGTGCACGTCAGGGAGACTGGCATTTCATTCAAAGCCAACTAAAGGAAAAAGCTGCCTAAACCAGACTGGAAAACTGGGGATTAAAATGTATTTACTTAATTCACACTGTCTCTCCTTAACTCTGCGGCACCAGCGAAGCCTAGGGCACTGCTTATATATACAAAAGCAAAACCTCGTTATGTGCAGCTCCTAATAAATGTCAGGACTGGATTGCAACCCCTGCAATGGAAATCCATCCACAGCACTTCATCCAGACTGAAAAACACAGACTCTGTCCAACCTCCATTATTACTTGGATCTACAAGTTAAGAGCATTACAGGTGTCATGCACACATTCACACTTCTCTTTCTTTGCAACTTGGTTAGGCACAATTTGGTCAAATAAGTAGAAATGTATGTTTCTGTCAGGTGCTGCAGTAGTTTAAAGCCTCGCATCCCAGCAGCTCTCAGTGATTTCTGTGGAAACAAGTGCAAATAATGAAGTAGTGATGGTGGAGCCAAACCTTGGGTACCGATAATTTTTCACAGAATCCCAGAATCATCTCGGTTGGAAAAGCCCTTGCAGCTCCTCCAGTCCAACCATGACCCTCCTCCTGACCGTTCCCAACTCCCCCAGATCCCTCAGCACTGGGTCAGCCCGACTCTTCAACCCCTCCAGGGCTCCTGGTGACTCCCCCCCCTGCCCTGGGCAGCCCATTCCAACGCCCAACAGCCCCTTCTGCACAGAAATCCTTCCTAATAACCAGTCTAAACCTTCCCTGGCACAGCTTGAGGCCATTCCCTCTTGTCCTATCACTTGTTACTTGTTTAAAGAGGCTCATCCCCATCTCTCTGCACCCTCCTTTCAGGAAGCTGTAGAGGGCCAGGAGGTCTCCCCTCAGCCTCCTCTTCTCCAGACTAAATAACCCCAGTTCCATCATTTTTTTTATTATTAATTCATTTTTACACAGACCTAATTATGGTCTTTGGAGATATTTTGGCTTCTTTGTTTATAAAACTTCTACTTAGTTCTACAGTGCTGATCTTGAGGCAATCTCCTCTGCATACATCAGCATCGGCACTAGATGGCAGCTATGACAACATATTGCAGAAGACTGGAAAACTAGTGTTATCGAAGGCTTTTAAGAGGCCTCCTGGCAACTAGGATTTACAAAACCTCTCGTTTGTAGCAGCCTTCCAAAGCGAATGGCCATAGTCGTAAGGGGATAAGTCAGGATGTTCAGCAGAGTGAGAGAAGCAGCTGCAAATAAAAGTTGGCACATTTGTACTGCGCTAAAACCAAGATCAAGGGCTTACATACAAAGCTCTTCCTCTTTGTCGTCCTTGCAGAATGATCTGTTAATCTCTACCCTCTCTTCTGTGAGCGCACACCCCTGGGAACTGTAGCAGCAATGGTAGGAAAAGAAAAACTATAGCAAGGCTACAGCCTCACCCAGCTGCTAGCAGGGCTGAACTAACGCTGAGGCTAACAAAGCAAGGCCTACATACTAATGCTTACCTTCACAAAATTCTTATTAGATGAAGAATTACTTTTACTCACTGAAGAGAGGCACGGTTGCCCCAACATCTCCCCAACTTCTGTTGAGGCACCTGAAGTGCCATACTCAGGAGCGTAAGCCCCTAACTTGAGGATTCAGACCAGAGGCATCTAAGGTGACTCGAAGTCTTCTTCAGAGCAAAGTTCTCCCAAGTCTGGGACTTGTGCCAGAACTATTTAACATACATTTCAAAACACAGCCTAAGAAATTTATGGGTGCTCGTCAACACAGTATGCAGAGTGAATATCTCCGAAATAAGTAGATGATAGATTCACTCACGGTTATAGGAGTCTTTGGCAGCTATTCACAGAACAGTGCTACTAATTTACATAAACACAACCTTTGCAGTAAATCTTGCAGTAAAATACTGAACAGGGACAGCCCAGGGCTGAGGACCATTTTAAGAGTAACTTTCACCACTAAAGGCAAACAGGACAACCACGAAGCCTCATCCAAACCTATGATCTGCTACACAGGAACCTCTGGAAACAGGGAACTGGTTTGGCAGATTTCAGGCAGCTACACCCGTTGACTAGTTTCAAGATTCAGTAAGGACAGGATAACTGAGCCCAGCATCCTGCCCTACTTTCTGGTCGGTGGTAACACTCCCTGTCCACAGGGACAATTTTGCAGTGGATCCGTTTCTTAGCTAAACCTTTGAAATTCATCTTACCTGCCCATAAACTTCCTAAGATTTTAGAAACATCCCCCATTTTTCCATTTATCCTACTCTATACAAAAAAACAACAAACCACAACCCATTATCACCAGGAAAATGAGAGGAAAAGGCAAGGTGCATCTACTGTCTATGGATGCCCATTAAAAAACTGAAGCAGTTGTGCTCTAAAGCTCAGCCTGTCCCAGGGATAAGATGGGAAGTAGTGGGAAAACACTGGAAAAATATGTATCCATCACACATTTCATCCAGCTTCTTGTGGGTGAGTTTTCAACCCAGAGTGAAAGAAACATAAACCCTGCTTGGTTTCTCAGCTGGTACAAGGTGAAAACACAATCTCACCTAGGTCAGGAGCTCTGGGTGAAGATGCACCCTGTGAGAATTAAATTTAACACTGCTACTCCACCAGCACCAGCTGGCATGCTGAGCCTCACCATGCTATGTAGCCATCCTCAGATGCTTCTCAGAGCCTGCCCTTAATTCCCTACTGACCACTCCAGCCCTCCTGGATTGACCCCATACAAATCTACTCACAGAAGCCATGCAAAGACAATTAACTATCCCAGCACGTTCACATTAAGGAAAACAGCAGGCTCATCAACAGGTCCTAAAACCTAAAGAAAGTTCTAGGGAGCTGTTTATTGATTGCCCTTTGCTGCGAAAATATAGATACATACATACACACAGTGACAATCATAGAATCATTTAGGTTGGAAAAGGCCCTTAAGATCACTAAGTCCAACTGTTAACCTAACACTACCAAGTCCACGACTCAACCATGTCCCTAAGCACCTCATCTCCACGTCTTTCAAATACCTCCAGGGATGGGGACTCAACCACTTCCCTGGGCAGCCTGTCCCAGTGCTTGACAACCATTTTGATGAAGAAATTTTTCCTGATATCCAATCTAAGCCTCCCCTGGTGCAACTTGAGGCTGTTTCCTCTTGTCCTATCACGTGTTAATTGGCAGAATAGACCGATACACACATCGCTACAACCTCAGGTAGTTGTAGAGAGTGATAAGGTCTTCCCTCAGCCTCCTTTTCTCCAGACTAAACAACCCCAGTTCCCTCACCCACTCTTCATCAGTCTTGTTCTCTAGACCCTTCACCACCTTCATTGTCCTTCTTTGGATGTGCTCCAGCACCTCAATGTCTTTTTTGTAGAGAGATGCCCAAAGCTGAACACGGTATTTGAGGCACGGCCTCACCAGTGCTGTCTACAGAGGGACAATCACTTCATTAGTCCTGCTGGCCACATTTCTGGTACAGCCAGGATGCCATTGGCCTTCTTGGCCACCTGGGCACACTGTCAGCTCACATTCAGCTGGCTGTCAACCAACACGCCCAGGTCCTTCCCCACCAGGCAGCTTTCCAGTCACTCTTCCCCAAGCTTGCAGCATTGCTTGGGGTTGTTGCGACCCAAGTGCAGGACCCGGCACTGAGCCTTCTTGAACCTCATACAGTTGGCCTTGGCCCGTCGCTCCAGCCTGTCCAGATCCCTCTGTAGAGCCTTTCTACCCTAGAGCAAATCAACACTCCCATAAAACTGGGTGTCATCTGCAAACTTACTGAGGGTGCAATTGATTCCCTCATCCAAATCACTAATAAAGATATGAAATAGAACTGGGCCCAATAGTGAGCCCTGGGGAACACCACTTGTGACTGGCCACCAACAAGACCTAGCTCCACCCATCACCACTGTTTGGGCCCAGTCACCCAAGCAGTTTTTTTGCATGCATGTGCAGGATAGACGGCCCTTCACGGTAAAGTCTATCTGCTCCTTCCATGCAGCACAAAGGGATTGGCTCTGTTGTTTATTCATGATGGGCTGCAAGGGTACAAGTTAGCTCCTAAACAATCAAACTGCAACTGAAGTAATTTCAAAGACGTGGGAGATGAATGCCCCTGTTAGCTTGATACGCAGCAGAAACGCTGTGCTACGTTAATGACTTACCTCCCTGCCACTTATCCACTTCAAATCAAGCAAACCGGTTCTGTCAAGTCATTTCCCAAGAAACCGAATCTCTGTTGACCAAGGCAGGAGTGGAGCACGTGTTCAGTGCACTGGGCCATCAACACGAATTACGCAACCTGCACATTCACGTCTCAAGCCCATTAAAAGAGGGATTGTTCTCCTTCATGTGTCAGGAGATGTCTAGGGCATCAGGATTATTTAATGGGGGCTGATGGATCTGCAATCAGGGAAATCGTCACTTTATGAGAGCATAAAGCGCTCTGTAATGCACAGAAAGGAGGAAGCAGCTCTGCACTATTAAAGATTAATTGTGAAAATTGACTTTTTCAATTACAGAAAGAACGATGGTGCATTATCGCTGCTCTTTCTTTCAGCCTCCAGACCTGCACATTTTTAAAAGGATTTTTATTACATTACTGTTCTACTATCTGAACATTTACATAAATTAGGTAAAATATTATGAAACCATACAGCAGTTTAACATAAATTGGTTTTGTTCTCATTCGCAGTAAATACTCTCCAGCCTGGAGAAGCTGTAGTCACTGACCTCACAAGTACAGACCCTACTAGGTGGAAGGCCAACAATCTCTCTTTCTCTCTCTCTTTTTCAGTTTCCACACAGTTTATAAATGTTTTTCCCACCCCCTGTTTGGGAAGAATTAGCAGAACAGATTTGGAAGGCTGCCAAGCATACATGCTTTTCCCAAAAAATTTCAATTGTCTTCTTTCCTTATTAGCAAAGTTGCTCAGGAAAATGGAAAAACATCCATTTCACAAATATTTATGGAGATGTTCCATCAAAATTCCATTGCAATCGATTTTTTTTTTCCTACCACATTGACGTAACAGAGAAAGAAAAGAAATAAAAGATGCTGGCTGTTTCTGCTCCAGCTTCTTAGAGGTTTGGCTATTAATCTTGTACTGAACTGATCTATGTAAAAACATCCTATTCTTTCTGTCACCCCACCTCCGTAAACCAAAACCTGTAGTCTGAATTTTCATTCTATCCTCTTGCAACATCTTCATCTTTTACACTGTAAGCTATTGAACAAGGGTTACCATTTATTACAGGTGGCATCCTGCAGAATATCCTCAAGGGAATTCAAAACTCAGCTCTTGCTGACTCTCACAGGAGGTAAATGTCTACACAAAATGTCACAGACAAAGCTCTTTTTTGCCTAGCACAGTGGTGCCACCACAGCATGTTGATCAAGGTTCAGGATCTCATCTTGAACCAGCTGACACATCATACTAGAAAGGAGCTCGTATGTGGTTAGAAAAATTATATACACCATGGAGCTAGTGGGTGAGCATGAAGTGAGATCTGACACAGATCTCAGGCCTCTGCATGGATAGGGTGATAATCCAACTGCTAAGAGAGATAGATGCCAGAGAGGTTGTGCGTTCTCCATCCCTGGAGGTATCCAAAACTTGTCCAGATAAGACCAGGCAATCTACTGTAAATGAGTCCTGCTACGAGCAGGGGTGGTACCAGAGATTGCCAGAGGTCCTTTCTGATATGGATTTGTCTATACTTGTATGACTGTTCTGGGATACCACTTGACTGAGTCTTTGTGCTTCCTCCATACCCTCAACTTCAGCTAAAGTCAGGAGTCACTGATGAGATCAGGAGCTGGGATTCTTGGGCCTTGAAAGAAGGAGGTACGAAAAAGAGTAACTCACACACAAATCGCCTGGAGATTCCTACCCTGAGATATCCAGAAAATTTCCACGCGAGTAGCTGAAACTTAAATACAGCTGAAAATGGAAATCCAGCCAAAAGCTCTGCTGAGGTATGTCAGACAACTGCTTCTCTCCCCCAGTGTTAAGCAGTCTCTGTGAACAGGTTTTGCACCCTTCCAGAGTGGAGGAAAAATATACTCATCATTTGTCATCAGAAATATTTGGCACGTTGTAGAAATCATCTCATTCTAGATTTCTCATCTGACATTGCCAAGAAATTCCTTCGAGACAAGGAAACTAAATGGGTTTTAGGAGCTTTTCACTTACAGCAGAAGTCAGGTTGTCTCCACTGGACCAAGACGTTCTTCCTAGCACAGGCTGCTGCGTAATTAGCAATAGCAGAGCACAGACAATCCTTGTCGTTGGAGCAGGAGCAAACGTCAAAGCGACAGTTCTTCACATAGGGAGTGGGACTGACTTCATGGTGACAGGGTTCAAATGCAGGAGTCATCAGGACTGAGCAGGAGTCCTCAGCATATTTGGCTAAAAAGAGAAAAATTATATGCTTGCAGTGAATCAATCAGTAGCTTTCAAGAAAAGCTACAAGAGCCACAGTAAGCAGTTTCTTCTGGGGAAAAAAAAAAAACAACAAAAAAAACCAGGAGAATAAAATAAGATCAAGTCAGCACAGATAGCATCACAGCTCATAGGTCATGAGCTCCACTAAAAGAATAATGTTTCACTAGTAAAACAAATCAAGGAAAAGCAATGCTTTTATATTCTGTTACCACTATTTCTGGTGCTGTGCTTCCTTTTGCAGGGCTTCTGCTGTTTTTTTTATACCTGCAAAATTAAACCTTCTGGGCTGCCCTACACTCACGGTTCACCAGTGCCTGCTCTGATCTACATCTATTAAATTTTCTGTGTGCTTTCTTCTCCCAGAAAACAGAGGTTGCTGTAATACCTGGGACAAGAAAATTGCTCTGAGAATTTCTCCCTGTGTCCAAACAGGACAGCCAAGCAGTATGGAGAGAAAAAGGAAAGCTGTCTATTGGGTTGCAGTATAAGAAGGGAGACAAAGGATCAAGAAAAGTGTTTAAGATGTAAGGACAGAGGGGTGAAGACAAGTGTTCTGCACACCCAGAGGATAAACACAGAGTTATCACTTGTAAGAGTAGTTTCAGTGGCACAGGTCTGTGCTGTGTCTGTGATGGTCTGACTGTGGTCCAGACTGAACAGCAGCATGATCCCACATTACTGATTTTTGTGTTCAATTTTCACAAAACTTTACATTTTCCTTAGGAAGCCTGTATCAATCAGTATCAGTCTCTGAGCTTTTTGTTTGGGGGTTTTGGGGTTTTGTTTAGAACAGAGATTACAGCCACCCCGCTGGTAACATAAGCATTACTACCTTCTCTCTCTTTTTCTAGTATTTACTTTTAATTTTTATTGTTATGTAAAATGTAAGATCACAGTTTACTATATGTGTTCATTTTGGAAGGAGTTCAGTACCTAAACGAGGATTGAGATTGCAGGGGTCACTGTCTTGTTTTAACAAGTCTTGACAGTCTGCGTTGAGCTTCCAGGAGTTTCCAAAATCTTCCAGAAGAGTTTCCACCATGCCAGAAGGTGTGAGAAAATCATCCCCTTGGTTACCATTGTAATTTCCACATAGCCCACACATCCTTTCAGAGTAGACTGGAGACACCTAAGGAATTAGGACAGTATTACCCGGGTCATCCTCCAGAATGTCACCACTGTACAGCAAGATTTTTTTAAAGAATGAACCATACACAATTCAACAATCAAGGAAATGCTCAAGAGCTACTGCACCATTTCACATTTTAAAAGAAAATTTGAAGATGAAAACAATTTAAACAGATCGTTTTGTCAGAAAACAGAGGCAACATTGGAGTTGTTTCCCTTCAACATTAGGGACCATTAATAAAATAAGGAAGAGATTACTATTCCTAAAGCTACATTACCACCCATTAGAGCTCGAGAAACGTATGATGCGCTAACAGCAGAATTGCAAATAATCCACATAAATATACTTTTCACCCTGCCTTATTCTTGCTGCAAAAATCAAGGGACAGCTGAAATGAGACCCTAAACTCTACAGGTAAACAGGGGGAAATCTCCTAAGCAACATCTGCCACACAAAGGCGCCCATATCTTTTATTCTAGTAGTAACTTTCCGTTTCCGTTAGCAGATCTGGTACATCAGAAGTACTACCAGCTGTCCTCAGAGCTGATTTGGTGCTTTAATGCTACAGTAGCACTCTGTACGCATTTAGTAAAGTGCTACTTTGGTCAGATTGGCAGGAGTAACCAGTGAAAGAGAACCAAAAAAAAAAAGCTAGAAAAACACTTTTTTTGAAGAAAACGGGTTTTCTGTATAACTAAAAACATTCTCCAAAACATAACCTAATACTACCCTCCCTTTGAACGCAGTGGTCAGAGAGTAAATATAGAACACTGAGAGGAACAGCCATGAATTATTAGAGGATACGTATCCTTATTACTCCAATAGCCAAGGAAGCTACTTTTTCCACGTACGCTGCAGACGGACAATGACTCATACAAATCCAAATTCTGATGTGTTTTTGATTGGAAGCTCGAATCACAAATATCAAGTGGTCAGAGAAAGGGGAGCCTTCTTGAGAAACAGAAAAAATTTTTTACCAGAAGTCTGGCCAAGGTAATGGAAGTGTATCACTTCCCCCAATTGTCAGAAATACTTGGCAACAGGTCAGTCCACAAATTCAGCATAAATTAACTCTCCAAAAGCAATTAAAAAGATGCTTTAGATACCCAGCAAGAGAAGGAGCTCGGAGTGGAACTGAATTAATGCAGACAATTGGAGAAACTTCCACTGCTTTTATGGGTAGAGGATCTGGAGCAGAAAATTAGATTTGTTTTAACTGTAAGAGGGAATTTGTCAGGCTATATGGGTCTCTGATCTGGCAGAAAAATACTCTGAATACTGAGGAAAGCCAAAAAACTTCTGAGATGTGCCAAGGGACTGAACTGAATTATCCTCAGCCCCTAAAGAACTTCTAGGACCCTTGGAGCACGGAGATACAGAACAGATTGAAACAACACAACAAAACAACCATGGATGATGCTGTCTAAAGTTCTCAACCTTTCTTCTCAACTCTTGTACTCCTGAACTAGTTTTCATGGACTTTTACACAGTGCCAGACACGACATTTAATCCAGATTTTGGGGCAGGCAAGGAGAGTGCAAAAACACCACCATGGTTCAGAGAGGGCAGCGCTCACTGCTCGGTAGAAAACACCGGGAAAACTGGGTTTCTTGGCAAAACTCTGCTCATTGAGCAAAACCACACAGGGCCCAGCTGCAGATCCCCTGTTACAAGCGGGGCTCAAGTTCAAGGCTGCGGTTAAGCACCCACCCATGCAAATATGGCAGGAGCACACGGGTCCGCAGTCACCCGGCATCATGCAGGAGCACATCACCCTGACTTAGCACCTGTAGCCTGCAGGTCATCACACCAGGAAGCCACGCTACAGGCGGCCTCATGCTCCTGAGGGAGTGAATACACCTTCAGTGACAACACTGGCAGTCCCCGAGACCTAGCAATCAAAAGAAAACAGCCTCTTGTATAAGCAAAGAGGGCAACAGATGGCTTAGCTGGTGAAGCTGTGATGGTTTATCAGCTGTCAGGAGACTATTCCATAGTAAATAATCTTCCCCTCTTCCCTCACAGGGTTTTCTGCACTGCAAAACTTTCTGCAGCTTATAACACACACACACACACACACAAAAAATGGCTTATGTAAAGCATTCTGTTGTTGCAGCTAGACTTCTTTCCTTACAGCTCATTCCTTTTAAACCTCGTTTGGGTATTGCTACACTCTGCTGCTGTCTGCAGCACTCACAAACCCTAACTGTTAATTAAGGGTGACTTTAAACATTCCTCACAGTAGAAGGAGCATGCAACATATCTTCTATGAGATAATTGATTTTTCCTGGAAATTATGAGTAACTGTGTCCCTGGAGCCATGTTCTTCCCTTATTTTAAGTCATACAAATCCATTGCTTTAGACAGAACAGTCAAAGCGAATGAAAGCAAAAATTCAGTTTGGAGGGTATCTGCTGAACAAAACACAAAACTATTAATGGTTAATAATGGCTGTCACTGCAAAAAAAAAAAAAAAAAAAAAAGCTGCTGTAGGATGAAAACGTTTGTTTCTGGAATACAAAAGGACCTGTATATCTCTCCGGGGGTAGCCAAAGAGAATGGAATTTCTAACATGCAACACAAAGCAATTTCTCACTTCAGACAAGAAAATCTTTGTACATGTTTGGGTGGGATGAGAGAGGGGGCAAAAAGGCAGAAATAAAACAGTTGGAAAGAAAGAATACCTTCACTAGGAGTTCACCGTGACCATCCCAGTCAATCTGCAGATCTTCCCCATAGGTGAGGCGAACCGAAGTCCTCACTGTGCGCTGGATACGGAGGGCACCTTAAGACAACCACAAAGTGTCAGTCGGTCAAGTCAAGATGTAGGGTGTTCCATCGCCTGGGACTGTTGTGTCCTGCTGAACAGGCCCGAGTGGCTGCCACAGAGCAGGGGGCTTGCAGGTCTGCCAAAGCAAGGGGTGCCAGCAGTGCCCAAGTTCCCAAGCTTGGTGCCTGCTCAGCAGTTTACATCTGCATGAACTTGTCCCTAGGCTCTGCTTTCAGACACTCAGAAGCCCTAGAAGAGAATACGTGTGCATTCTGCAAAACCTCAGGCATTAACCGGGACATTTTGCAAAGATAACCAGAGGGATTTCAAGCTTCTGGATAAAAAATAATTATAAAAAGCATAGAGCAACAGTGATTTTCAGGATCACAGCTCACAAATCCAGACCAGCTTAACTTTCCTGGCTTTAGAGGAGCTGAGCCAAGATGTGTCAGCTGCATGGAGAGAAGCTGAAACGACAGCTTCTAGAAAAGGCTGCAAGTGCAAATTTGGTATGGAAAATACTTTTTGATTGAACTGAGCGAAGGCAGGCCAGAAAACACTAGTGAGTAGGCCCACGAGAACACACCTTGTAGCAAAGGGACCTGTATGTCTTGCCCATTCAGTGAAATCCCTCCTCCGTGCTTCATTTTAATGAGGCTGTTGTCCATATCCTGGATTCGGACAGAAGCTGAGCGCGTGCACACGGCATCAGGATCATCTGCGCACTGCAGAGAAGGGAAAAAAAAATTCCCTCAAACCTCAAGCTTTCACTTTACTGGCAGCTTAGTCCCAGGCCCCCAGAAAGCATTTCGGCATCTAATTCGGGAGGTGTTAAGTGTCTCGATGGTTTTATGGATCTAGTTTCTGCATCCCGCAAACACCAGGCTGGCAGCTTTTCTTCCATTATCCCTGTAATCACACGCCAGGGAGCTAACCGCAGCTCCTCGTCTGTCTCAGAGCCTGGAAAGCCATGGGCCAGGCATCACCCCAGACCCCCGGGAGCAGCCCATGCCAGCGCCCAGCGCTACCGGCTGCGGTAGGGGCAGGAAGGACACGCTGCCCTGCACAGCCCATTGGCCTGGGAAACAGCTGGTGTGTGGTTCACGCTGCCCTAGACTCTTGTGCTATTTATTTTCCCTGGCTGCAGGTTATGCAGATGACGAAGAGGGATTGCAGGCCCCCTTGGTCTCCTCCCTGGTTTCGAAAGGGAAGTTTCAGTGGAAACCCGTTCTGCAAGTTCCCAAGCACAAACGACCTCCGAGCTGCAGTATCAGAGCTTTCTAAGGCAGGTCACAGACTTCGATGGTGCACACAACCAACCTGTCACACCCTGTGACTTCTCTGTTTGTGTCCTGCGAGGCAGGAGGATACTCCCCTTCACTCCTGTCAGTCTCCTGACTCCATCGTACTTCTCCCTGCCTCCAGTTCCTCTGTCCCTGTCCCTTTTCTTCCCCTCTGCTTGAATCAGTACACTTTTCAGTCTGCAGGTTCGTTCACCTATTCCCATGGTCAACTAATTTCACAACCGGGTTAATCTCCGCGTGACACTCCCTCCCGGGTCTCCTTCCCTCCCGCGCTGGCCTGGCTCCCTTTCCTGCCTCTCTCCAGCTGGCTCTCTCACATCCTTCATCAGAGACAGCGAAGGAAGCCTGGAGCTGATGACGGGCTAGCGAGCGACGGAAATCACCAGCCAATATGACTTAGCAGAAAGCAACCCAAGGCACTACCCTGCCAGCGCACCCCACTCAGTGTCTGAGGAAACGTCTTTTCCCCAGGCATTAGCAAGGCACCGGCCTTCAGGGTGCTTTGCAAGAGGTGCACCCTCATCTCATTTCTTTGCTCAGCTGGAAAAGAGGCAGCGAGGGCTCGTTCTCCAAATCTCATTACGAATCTCAATCTCCAGGTAGGCTCCTGGGAACGGCAGCAAGGAGAAGCAAAACACTTATTAACTAAGGAGAAAGACTGCATCTGTTATTTAAACTAATTATTTTATAGGAAAATTACTTCTGTTGGCCTGTGCATCTGCAATTCATATCATAGTCCCGCAGCCCTTCCCGCTCTCTCAAGAGCATGTGCAGAGGCCCACAGGCGCCAGCCAAGGCTGCTGTTACCTGCACAGTCTCGATGATCACAGAAAAGGAATTTTCCACACAGTCTTTGGCAAATAAGTACTGACAAATCCCACTGAAGGTGAAATACTTGTTGTCAAAGCTTTTGAAATGGGACTGGCCGGTGACAGAGCATTCTCCTGCAAAAAAATGTAGAGAGCCATTAATCACCCCCGTGCCAGCTGTGAGCAAAATCCTGCCCATCCTCTCCAAGCCACCGAGGGGGAAGAGCCGCCCAGGGGAGCAGGTTGCACAAGGTCCAAGTTCCCTGCAGACCAGAAAGCACAGGTGAGATGCTTATCTCACTGTTTATTCCTGTAAGCCATTACCAGTAGTAACAGAGGCACCAACAAAATCTGAGGAATATGGTATAAATCGCACTCAAGAGCTGAAACTCATTCCTAGGGGAAAGCCTATAGAATATTTCAAGTGGAGGGTCATGAGGACGTCAGCAAACGGCTCAGCTCTCTGCCTTGGAGCAGGTTTGATTCTTCTGTAGTATATAGCTCAGCAGCCCTGGAAATCCAGCATAGTCACTCAAGCTCTCCGCAGGCCAGGTCATACCTAGTGCCTAAGCAACGGGTGCTGGCAGCACTAACCATTTTGAACAGCAACCCACGCCCTCTTTTATGTAGGAATTGTTTCCCTCTTCATGCCATGGGGAAACTAAGGCACAGAAAGTGGAAGTACTGATGCCTAAAATGGGGAGAGCTGGGAAAGACACTCAGGATTAGGCAGTATTAGTCACATACTTCATACACTAGGACATCTTGCCTCTTTACCCCTGTGCAGGACCTTGCAGCATAAGATACTTTGAAGCCCTTTTTGCTTAGCCCGGTGGAGCACATCTGCATCTGTGGAGCCGGCCGCAGAATGCAGGGTTTTTTTACAGTTAGCTGAAATATCAAAATTTGCAACTAGATTTGTTGGACTCTCACTGCTGCTCAGCTCCTCTTCTGCAGAGGTGCCTCATTCTCAGTCTGTGTGCCACAGTTGTGTCTTGGCAGATTGTGAGCCCCCTCTTTGTCTCTCTGCTGGTGTTTTTAGATCATTACAGTATGGTTTTATGAAGGAAACAGTGTCTGAAAGCCTTCTTCACAATGACCTCCTTGAACACAGCTCCCCAAAAGTGTCAATCCCTTTGTTGGGCAGCTTTGAATACCAATGTTATTCTAACATTAAAGTGAAAAGACATTATCAGAACAAAGACCTAGAAGATAATCACTGTTGGAGCTCTTCCAAGGGTAGAATTTATGCTGGACTTTACTCTAAACCATTATCTTAATTAACTAGCATAAAGTTAAAAATAATTCTATAGTTGCGACAGCTACATCCAAAGTCCTTACAGAACAATGTGAAAGTCTGGCTTGCCCACCCTTCCACTACAAAAAGAGGCTATTTAAACATATCAATAGCTTAAAATGTTTTGGTAAAATGTGAGGTTTCACTTCCAGGAAGGCAGTATTCAGATGCCACAGCTGGGATTTAGTATCCTTTTATGCCAGATTCTCTGCAAACACACAGGGAGGCTCCGACTCTACAGAGCTTGCAAAGAAATTCTTTCATATGAGAAGACTTAGAGATGGTCCCACAACAAACAAGGTCGGCAGAAACCTCCTTGTCCAGAGCAAAATTCAGGTGCTGGGCCTGCACTGGAGATCCACTGACAAAGGATGGCAAAAGGTTAAATGTTACAAGCTGGCAGGTGAACCCCAAGAGTTATTCTCTCTTCATTGCCTTTGAATCCCACGTAAGTTCTGTCTGATGGACATCAAGTGGAAATTTCCCTCTTCAACATATTACTCACTGTTAACCATCTTAAACCAGCCTGTGCTAAAGCACAGCCTCACAGATCCTGAGGATTCTCAGCCTTACATGGCTCTGATTTGCCCTAAGAAAAGTCCAGCACCCACTGAAAGTTTGCCAACCCCTGGAGAGTAAGGCAGCTTATTATTTTCTAGCTCACCCCAGAAATCCTACTTTCTGTTCAATTAAACTTGGACAAAGGTAAAATAAGTGCTATTATATTCAACTTCAGACCCAATTAACTGGCTATCAGATGTGGAGAACAGATATTAAAAAAAAAAAAAAAAAAAAAAAAACCAACCCACACCCTAGGCATAATCCACCACATGCAGTTTGATTTCCAGGGTGTTCTCTGCAATCAGGAAACAGAGGACAGTTTTGCAGTACGGGGAGCCAAAGGCTGCCACCCAAGACAAATCCCAGCCCTTTGGCATTGCTCCTGGAAGGGAAATTTCTCCCCTGCAGCAAAGTCTCTTCTTATGGGTCCCTCTATCTACTCCATTTGGTGTAATGCATCCCATGAGATGTCCTGAAACCTACCGCCTTCATAATTAATTTAATTATGATATCAGCTTGAGAGCTTCTTGCTAGTGCCAGCCAGCTATTGCTAGTTGGCTGACACAGCACTGCCTTCTGAAGTGCTGCCTCCAGCTGGGTACCCAGCTTTATCACCAAATTTACAGCTAGGCAATACATTCCCACAATATAAAAGAAACTTTTCCTGACAAACAACTTGGTAAAAAAAAAAAGTGGAACTACCTTGAGCTTATGTGAGTTTAAGTACATAATCCTTCTGTGACACATGATTTTAGAAATAATTGTTGTAAAAATAAACAACCAACAATAAAAATATGCTGCAATATTTCAAAATTTTTCACAGAAAGAGTGGTCAGAGAGTGGAACAGGCTGCCCAGGGAGGGGGTGGAGTCCCCATCCCTGGGGGTGTTTAAGGGTCGTTTGGATGAGATGTTGGGGGATGTGGGGTAGGGGAGAAACTTGTAGAGTCGGGCTGATGGTTGGACTCGATGATCCTAAGGGCTGTATGAAGTTCAAGAAGGCTCAGTGCAAGGTCCTGCACTTGGGTCACAAAATGAATTAGAAAATGAAAAAAATGAAAAAAATTAATTAGAAAAACACCTATTTCTTCTTTGTAGACATGTTGCTGCCCATTAGCTAAAAGACATAACAAATCAGCTGGGGCTGTCCTTGATTTTGTATTTAGACAACAAGATTCCCTGCACTTTGAAATATTTCTAGTGAATACCTCAAGCATGGGGCTTCTCACAGTCCTGATGAGCACAGTTCACTAAAAATGTCATTTCTGTTTTGAACATTTGCTCTTTCAGTCTAGAGCAAGAGGAAGTGGAGCAACTGATGGGACAGGCTAATATAGACAGACTTTTTGATAGCTATTTTAAGACTGGTTTAATTCTCCTGATTTGTGAGGATTGCACAGTTTCACCTCAAAAAAAAAAAAAAAAAAAAAAAAAAAAAAAAAAACCAACAAACACCACAAAGACAAAACAAAAACAAAACAACCACAAAAACACCAAACAAAAAAAACTGCTTTCTTTTCCTGTCCTGCCATAATCCCACTCTCCTTCCCATCCCTTCCACTCTCAGTTCCCAAAAGCAAGGGGAACAAACAAGATAAGATCTGTAATGTCTCCCTGCAGAGTTCTACACACAATGCAAGCAGAGTTAAACGCTGTTTCGGGTCAAGCAGGCCTTTCCATGGCTGAACATACTGGAGACTGGGAAAGAACGACAGAACTAGGAGGAAATAATGAAGGCAGCACTTTGCTGGTCAGTGACAAGTCACATGCCCCACACAGGAAAAATACTATGACAGCAGTCACCAGTACTGGTGAGTTTGAGGGGCAGAGTATGAGGACGAGGAGCAAGAACACCTGCAGAGCTGTCTCTCCAGTCTGCCCACCCATGGAAGGCAGGGCAGCCACCTGCTCCCTGGGGCTGTAGCTCCTTCACCTGTAACATGACTGTTAGGACCCAAACCCACGGGGTTTTAAGAGCAATCCAATCTACTCACAGTACTGTAAAAGCCCGTCAACAAAATTATGAGGATACAGACAATCAAATAGGGAACAGTTCCTGGTTCCTCTACCAGAAAGTCAATCCTCTGAACATACGGACTCTAATATCTTGATATTCTAAGTAATCAAAAGAGGAACCATTCTTCTCACTAAGCAAGATTTTTCATTACTACACACAAACTCTATAGCACAATGTCTGGTTTGTCTCATGAGAAGAACTTAGAAGTATGATCCCATCTGGATTGCACTGGAGCCAGCAAGTAAGAACAAAGACAGATTCACTTTTTGTGCAGAACAAAATATAAGTGGGACGTAAGTGGGAGGTATGTAGGCAAGGCTTACTTGTCAAAACCTGAAAAGATTAGAGCCAACATACCTGGGCATTCCCCATTGCTGCAGATCCAGGTGCCGCGCCGACAAATGCTACGAAACATATCATGACAAGTTAGGCAAGGGTTCATGAATTCAGATCTTCTGTTGCAACTTTTTCCCAAATAATTGAAATACAGGCTCCTGTTTCAGGGAAAGTAGACCAGTTCCCAGCATCCTTTCCACTTCCCATAACCTTGTTTCTTAATATATCCATCCCTTTTTACCATCATTCAACAGCAACTACTGGTAATATGAGCTGGAGTGGTTGCAACACTCAAGAACTTCTGTTTCCCTTAGCAAAGCTCTGTGTTTAATAGCTTTCAAAATCAGAAAACTTCCGATTAACAGCGATCATGCATAGACGTCTTTCTTCTGCATATGGTGGCCTTCACCGTGTCTTTGTTCTGTACTCTAACTAGAAACATCTGGGCACAGAGTTGCCTGAACTCCTTCCACAAATATGTTCACACTTACACCAAACCAGATCAGGGACACATTACTCATCCTCCTTCCTTTCCTTTAGGCAGCTAGCCTTCCCCTTCAGGTTGACATTCATGAGTGAAAGAAAAATCGTGAGCCATGCAGCTGAGAAGATTCATTAGCTTCGTAAGAGGTTCCAAGGACATGCCTGAGCTAACTCCTCTTGGGAAAAAAAAATGGGGTTTAGAGGTTAAATAAATGTAGGAAGTCAAAACAAAGGCACCACCACTGATACTAACCAGACATGGGAACCTGTCGGTCATTCTTATCCACAGGAAACAGGTAGTTCTCTACTGTTTGAAGGAGTATGACCCTCACATTGTTCTATCAGACCAAATATCCCTTTAAAAGTGAAGCTGATTTTGTCTTTGTGAACAGCTCACTTCTTGGAAGGGGCTAGCATTTCCAATAAGAGAGCAGGTCCTTTGCCAATGAATTTTTTTAAAAAAGGAGGGAGAGAGGTTTCTAGAAAGATCACTAACAGTCACTAACCAGCATGCAATACTTATCTAGAGCAACAGCAACCACACCAGAGCAACATAGAGTTTACCATGAGTTGCAGTCCTGGGAGATGGTGAAGCCAGGAGGATAGTGTTTTCCAGAGTGGATGCAGGAGCAGTCAGAGCTTTCAATGCAATATTCACCATCAAGGAGCTTCCCCTCTGCATAGGCCAGATAGCAGCAGATACACATGCCATAGACACACAGGGACACAAACATAAATATGATTTGATTTTCTAGTTCTTCATATATTTTGGCAAGATTTCATACGCATTATTACCCATAGTTAGATACAGACAGCAATTAAAAAAAAAAAAAAAAAAAAAGGTTTGCCAAAAAGCCTTATGGGAGCTGTTGTCTACTTTCCTTCTAGTGCTGCCTCTCTCTCAGATGTGCTGAACAGAGCATTTCTGGTGTTCCCAGAAGAGCTCTTTGCATAGCAAGTCCCCAAGTCCAGAACACACATATTGGAAAATACAGGAGTCAAACACGGGGAGCACGATCAAGGTTGATCAGAACTGGCCTAAAAACCTAACGGTTGGAAAAATATATGCACTTCACTGACTGCAGTAAAGGGTACCCAGACAGGGTTGTGGGGTTTTTTTTATTATTTGCTGTAAAAGGACAGAAGAGGAGGCAACGTAAAGGAATGAAGAAACAAAGTTGGACACCATAGAAGTCTATCAGAAAGGGTCTGAGAGAGAGAAACTTTATCATGTAGAGCTGTGGTTTCTCTTCTCAACTTCTGCAGAAGCAGAAAGTGAAAGGGCCAACCTCGCAACTTGGATCCAACTCTAGGTTTCCGTATTACACAACTATAATTACCTATTTTATATAGAGAGTATTTTATCTCACAAAGATAAGCGGAAGCACAGAAGAGTTACTTGCCCAAGACTGCACTACAAGCTAGCAACAGAAAAAAGGACAAGTTTCTTTCTCTTAGATACCACTGTTGAAAGATAGTTGATACTAGTCCATTTTTAAAAGAGCTGCTGTAGCAAAACATTTTGTTTGCTGAAAATCCCTCTTCCTCCTCTTTGAGGGACTCCTTCCAATCGCCTGCAGAAATTTTGGCCCTTTTCCCTGACGACGAGACACAGATAAGTCCCCTTTCTCCCACTCTTCCCACAGAGCTGCCAAGAAAGATCGTTGCTGTTGAGAAAATCCTTCCAGTGAGAGATATTCAGAATGATATCTGAGCATTTAAGAGTAGTGCGGCTCTCCAGAGAGCACAAAAAACCCAGAACATCTGCCTTTTTTTCCTGGCAATAGTAATTCCATTAACAGCAATTAAAAGAACTGTGGTACATTTAAGGAAAAAAAGACACATTTGTTCAACAGTTCCTTTTTACTCCTGGAGCACTGGAGGGAAGCTAAGCAAAGGTATAATCACCCTAAATCTCAAATTCCTCTATTCATCTGTCAGGTTCTCTATGTTCTCTGTGAAACTCACATCAAAGTTCTTCCCTGTTGACTGTGCACCAAGTAACAGTCAAAGTTTTGAACAGCTGGTTGTTATTCCTTTCCATGAAGTTCCTTCTACCCATTTACTTGTTCCTCATGCAGTGCCCTTTCTGTTGAGCTCCTGTTTCTCTGCTCTTCAATTCCGATCCCCTTTGAAATTCCCTGTGCTGAACTGACCAGTGCAGTCACCAATGAAAGAATATACCGAGAGTCCCTGTGTAGCCAGTGGATTCATCTCCTCCAGCTTTTCCCAACACCCCCAGGACAGCACAGATAGAATAGCTAGGTCCTTCACAGCAAAATATGCTCCTGTGCCTAGTCACATCGCCCGTCACCCTCCACGTGTACCTTCCCAGGCCCTGCCACAGCAATAGCTCTGAACCTCCAGCAAGAGACTGGCAGCTAAATGGGAAACTACTAAGCTCTGAATGCAATAACAGCTCCTCAAACAAGGCTGATAGTATCATCACTGCCTTGTTTTAGAAACCAAATTACGTTCTCAGTAAACCTCCATCCTGCTTGGTATCTTGTACAGGGGGTCAGTAAATACCTCAGTGCATTCGCACAAAGTCCAGATTTGAAGCGTGAAACAGAGAGACATTCGTATTAAAAACAAACAAACATAAGCCCCACAAAAACCATCTAGAAATGGAAGCCTATGGAGCTTTGCAGCCAGGAATAAAACTCTCCTCCTGCAGTTGTCTTAACTACAATAGACAGAGGAGGAAGACTGTGGTGGTTGGGCTGCCCCCTTTAAGCCAATCAAATCTCCTCTACAAATAATTCAACAATAAGTGAAACCGTTCATGTAAATTCATGAACACCTTTGGAATTATAGTGCGAGCTCCACACACGCTCTTTTTTCTGTAAGAAACCCTTGCAGTATATATTCTGTTCTTTCTCTAACTGGATGCTCTGAACCAAAAGCAATTCAGAAGAAATCTAGATATGTCAATGGCAAGCAGCCCCTCACCAAGAAAGAAAGGCAATCCTAGAGTATCAGATGGTGCTAGTTTTCACAGAAATTGCTTATTTTTTTTAGCTGGGTCTGAAAAATGGCCCTTTTATGGAGTGAGCATACAGGCATTATAGAAAATGGTTTATTCTAGGGCATGGTCCCAGAAAAGAGAAGTGTTTCTGATTTCAGGAAAATTTAAGGGAAGACACAGCTTTCCTTCTTTTAATAAAATAGGTAGCATCGCTGCCAAATATTTCTCTGTAAATAACCCAGTAAATAAATTACCAGGGCAGCTGCAGCCATCAACACATTGTCCATGACACACTTCATTGATATGCAGGCTCTGGCAGGTTTCAGCACAAGGGGATACACATTCCTTATACTCCATGCCAACTGGACATCTTGGCCCTGAAACAATTAAAAGAAATTAGAAATGCAAATTCCTCAATAACTCTTAAATAAATAAATCCCTTAATTATCAAGGGCTGAACCACAGAGACACCAAAGAGGTCATATCCTCTCCAATGATTTCTTTTTCAGAAGCAGAACATTTAAGAAACGCTTGATTTTCAGTTTGCTGCCATATCATGATCTGTCAGGTTGTGTAGTAACTACTTAAGAGGTTAAAGACAATTTCTATTCTAATACATTGAGTCTTAATAAACTAAAGCCAAGTGGATTAAGAACAATCGAGCTTGAGGAGAAGTTTTGCAAGAATATCCAAGTAATTTGGATAGACGAGCATGTTCTGTACCTTTAAACTACGCAGTCGCTGCACTCATTTGTGAAATTATACTGTTTCATGTTTCCAGAGAGAACTGGAAGACGGTTAAGACTCTGAAATCCCATCCTCTTTCTTCCAAAGAACTGCCAGCACAGGATAACACCCATGCTGGGGTATCTTCACTGCTGTCATTATCCAGGCTAGGCCATTATGTAAGCACACGCTCTAGCTATTCCTGAATTTTGATGTATAGACATACCTCGCAAGACTGTGTGGGCATGGAGTAGGAAGAAAAGATTAGAGCCTGCCCTTTCCCACCAAATCCTCTATTGAAGGAGGTGGGAGGATAACAAAGAAGCTGTCTTGTCCTCTGTGGCTCCAGATCCTGGGTACTAGCAGTGTGCCCAGCACTAGAGCCCTTCCACCATCCAATGCAACTATCATCATCACCTCCTGAGCAAGCACCATAGCACAGATGAAGAGTGATGGAAAATTAAGCTCCTGATGCGGCAGCAGGCCACCTCCCTTTTCCCTGACGCAGAAAAAATGCGGTTTGTGAAGTCAAGGGTTAGAAATGAGCTCTAAAACTCCTGGGAACAGAGAGGAGTTCATTTCACTTGTGGCTTTAGTTACAGACAGGCCCAGCAAAAATGGGTTCTCTGGCTCGCACCTGAGCAAGCAAGTTTTCATCAGATCTCTTTTATGTCCCAGTGGAAAGGTAACAAATTGCTGCTGGAAATAAGACTCTCCTCTTGTGTACAATCCCTTGAGCAAGCGGTTGGCAGTATCTTCCTGCCCTAACCATAATCTGAAGGCACCGTTTCCTTTAGTGGTGGCCAAAAGAATATCTTTACCAGAGAAGAAAGTGTTGTCAATACAAATCAGTCTGCTACCCCATGAAATCAATTTGCATAAACATCCTGAGAAAACTGTCCTTCCTGTGTAATGTAAAAACATGAGGAAAATCATTGAGAACATGATATCAGAGAACTGATTTTTTAAATTATTATAATTCGTGTGCTTATATATTTAACTGGGGTTCTCCAGCGGAGGTATATCTATATATCAACAGTAGGTGCAAACATGACCTTTCCTCCATAAACACAATCCATCTCGGTCAATCCGTGCACTTCCTTGTTGCAAAATCTTATCAGAGATGCAATCAGAGCCTCTGACCTTGGCAAAACAGGGCTAATAAAGGCAACATTTCAAGATGCAGTCGGAATCTCTAACCTAGACAAACTGTGGCTTAAAAAAAAGCAACATCTCAACTTCAATGTAATCGGTTCAAGAAAATAAAGGATGAAACGATCGTCTGTATGAGAAAATGTTTAAGGAGAGCTTTTCACGATGATGCTGACTTACAAGTACAGGCTGGATGTTGTGACAATGTGGACCATATATAAAATAGCTCCTAAACATCCCAGTCTGTACTTTTGTATATCAAATGAGTCTCCACTGACTTTGTATACCATGGTGGGACCTGTAACAGCTCAGGATCTTCTTCGTATATGGTTTAAACAATCCTGTCTTAGGGATAACAACTTCTAGAAAAAGGTGAGTGATGGAGAGCTGAAAGGGGGAGCAAGCAAAGGCACTTCAGATCGATGGAAGTAACAAGCACTTCAGATTTTAACCTGCCACGCCTGAATCAACCTGAATCAACATCCTAAAAAAGCACCAGTTGCTTTTAGCTGCAGCACATAGATCAGCAAAAGAGGCATGATCTCATTTGGGATAAGCAGCTTAGGAATAATCCTGTCAACTTACTGCATGAGCTCTCTTCAGTCCACCCGTCCAAAATCACTCCTTCATGAGCGCAGCTTCTTGCATAATCAAGGAACGCAGAGCAGTGACAGTCCATGTGCTGGGTACAGGCACAGAAGTCTCTTTCACAGAGATCGACGTATGGCTCTGGATCAACTCGATGGTGGCAGCGGGAGAAGATCAGAGATGTTCTTAGCAGCTGGCAGGATTCCATGATGCCCTGCACGACAAGCGAGGAGCACAGGTAGAAAGAAAGAGAGAAAAGGTGACAAAAAGAGTTACTAAAGTCTCAGGAAGAAGAAAACCCCGCTCTTCCAAACATGCTGTCACCACTGTTGTTAAATAACATCATGGTTATTAACACCATCATGTAGTTAAATAACATCACAGTCAAGAGCTAATGAGCGAGCTAGATCCATTTATTCACCACATCCATACATACACAAACATATATTAATATATTATTATAAAATAGTGTCACAGAAGGGATGTTTCAGTCAATCGGTCAGCAAATGGAGGGAAGCAAAGGACTCATTCCTACCCAGTGAAGATCCAGATGGTGTCTGGAGGGCCAGGAAGACACACACAGCAAGGAAGAGGAACTTACGATGGAGGCACTTAGGAAGAAGAATGACCAGACTCTCTTTTGAGTAGTGAGGGAACAGAGTAAGTTTCAGAGTGAAAGATCGAGTCTAACTAGAACGTGAGGAATCAAATTTGTTTCCCAATTCTGGCCACTTGTTCCTGTCTCTCCTGCTGGCTTGTCCAATGCACAACAGGTCAATTTAACTCAGATAAATGGCAGGAAAATAACCCAGGGAAGAAAAGCTATTTGTTCTGCTCTTCTTGTGAGTTAAATCAGTATGGTGACAGCTAGTGTGAGGAGAGGACTGCACAGTGAGGGGGGAGGGAAAGTGTCCCAAGACCTCTCAGACAGCAGCGAGCTAAGATGAAACTTAGTTATACATGAAACAAAACCTAAGGAAAACTTAGTTTATGGCTAAATTCTCCCAGGGAGGCTCCCAAATAGACTTTCTCTTATGTATGCATAGCGTCACAGTTCAATAAGTCTGAGGTCCTCAATGCAATCTTCTGAAAGGATGACACCGAGTTTAGTTAAGTGGAAAAACAATTTTCTGACACAACCCTATCACCACTGAAGCGTAACTTACATCTGCTTATATAAAACACTGACATGCTGTGTATTTCAGGGGTTATACATAGGGTGGGCAGGCATGTTCTTCAGAGTAGTTCACATTGATGAAGTGAATACCTGAAAAAAAAAAAAAAAAAAAAAAAAAAAAAAAAAAAAGAGAAAAGAGACAAAGTTTTGGTTTGGGTTTTTGAGAGATGAAAAACAGGGAGCAAAACCACTCAAGGAGTTCAGCAGACATCTAGATGTCTCCTCTGAATGGCAGATGGTACACCTCTATAGGAAAACTGCTGAGTAGAAAAGACATTTTTGCTACAGGGTGTTTTGTCCAGGTGATCAGCTAAAGCACATGGCTGAATGGAAAAATAACTCCTTGCTTATGAAAACAAACCAACCAGAAATGTCTGTCCCTTTAGGAATACATTCAGTTTAGCGAAGTGCTCAGTCAGCAGCCACATACAAAAAGAACTTTTGAGCTTTCTGAGAAAGGCCTCAGGGAACGGCATGTTGAGCGCCATTAGACACCTGAACATTATTGTTCTCCAGAAAATCAGCTCCAGCCTGGAATAATTCTGATGCCCTGATAAGCAGCCACCATGATGAACAAGCTGGAAAAGAAAACTAGAAGGAAGGGAGCAAGGAACTGCTTAAATGGTGGTTGATGCTGCTCTAAGACTACACAGAGGTATAAGAAAGCTGGAAAAAAAAAAAAAATGCCCTAAGGGTGAAAGTAATAACAAGAGAAGCCGCCAAAAAAATGCTTTTAAAGCTGCGGTTCAAGATGAAACTGATACAACTGGAAGCGAGCTTAGAGCCTTTCAGAGGATGAGCAGTGCAGCAACTCCCAGATCAAAGCCTTGATCCAGATACTATCAAACGCAAGAGAAAACCAGCATATGCAACAAACCCATTTAGGGGCTGTCTTAGTGAGTTTTCCTAGCAAGGTAATAACCTTGTTAAAAAGGTAATACAACTGTTACAGTGCAATAGAACTCAGACGCTGAATGTGCCACTAAACAGTGAAACTTGTAGGAATTATCTTTTATCACCGTGTTTATTACATACCAGTAAATGTTAGATGTGAAAAATAAAGGGGGTTCCACAGACACAAAATTAAACCCTCTTTTTTTTTTTTCCCCCTATAGTGTTCTCTGGTCTTGTTCAATAACAACATATCCAATGACTGAGCTCTAGCTCAGCTATCAAGAAGCCAAGTGATATATATGTCAGAAAGCAACACACAGTTCATTTTCTCTATGTAAAGGTTTCCTTGCCATTCAAATTGCTTAAGGTTTTCCAGCGACTTTATACAAGAAATCATAGCTGAAATTTTCCATCTTTTAGACATTATCTCAACTATTGTGATGAACTAGTGGCCTTAAGCTGAAATATGGGTAAATACAAATAGATTTTGGAAAAAAATGTCAAGTAAGGATGGTCGAAGACTGGAGCAGGCATTCAGAGAGGCTGTGGAACCACCACCCCTGGAAATACTCAAATTGTGAGTGGACAAGGACCCGAGTAACCTGACCTAAGATGGTCCTGTTGAAAGCAAGGGGTAGGACTAGATGGCCTCCAACGGTCCCTTCTTTTTTTTCCTTTCTTTAAAACTCAGTGGTCAGGCTGAACTAAGAGATGTCCTTGTTCTTCAGTTTAGGGGACAATGCATATACATGGAAGCACCAGATGTTGGCAGCCTCACCCACTGCTGTAGCATTCCTCTCATGGGGCAACAGTGCTGGAAGTGGCACAAAGAAACGTCTAAAACCAACAGACCAGGGAGTGAAGCCTCAGGCTAAAATAGTCCTTAGAGTACAGGTGGCTGTAAGATTAAAACTAGCAAAACTGACTGCAGTATTCAAAATACAGGTAAAGGTCTTGAAACTTCTCCCTCGACTGCTGCATGAGCTCTATTTTAAGTTTTTCTTTAAATGGGTTGGCGGTGTCCTGGCACTGGCAACGATCTCAAACTCGCTGACCTTCTTCATGCCCCAGTCCCACCACACAGAGTTGTAGGTGGAATTTTGTACATTCTTCCAATTTCTGTGGCATTGCCTTCTGCAGCAGCATGAACTGCATCTGTCTATTGCTTAACAACTGCCATTAAAGAGATAAAACCTAAAAAGTAACAGAAAAAAGCAGACACCTTCTCATTCCCTTGATTTTAAGCCCTATGGTATATAGATACACAGAAGTGTTTCTCCAGATCATTCAGGAAGGGTATGTTTTGGTGTCATAACTAGGTATAGTTTTTTCCAAATACATCTGCTTTTGGTTCACTCCAAGGCAGAATGATTTATGCTCCCATCTTTCCAAGTAAAAATCATCCAAAGCCAAATGCCGGCTGTATATTTGATCAAACACACTAACAACTGCCAGAAGTCACTTCACTTGAACGCTGGTTCAGGTGACCTGTGTGTTTCAGGAGCAGAAAAATGAGATTTTAAATATAGTGAGCTTCATTTTCACCCCTAAAATGTATTATAGCATTGTATGTCCACGTCTTTGACGGCCCCGCTCGTGACCTCTACTGTTACAAATTACGGTCCCAAAGTTGAAAACCTCTCCCACTCGCCTTCAGATGTGGGGATAAATGCTGTTTATTTATTGCATATGGAAGTGCTGCATGGGAATATGAATGGGACTATTTCTTACTCAGCACAGCAAAAGCCGAATTTCAGCAAAAGCAGAAATTAGTTGAATTCTAATTTCAGTCTTTTTCACATGTAACGTGATACAGGTATAGTTTTCTAATAAGAAAAAATAAGACAGAATACAGTGAACTGTGGCCTGCATGCCTCCATTTCTGTTAAAGGTGAAATCTAGAAAATAAAGGTAACATCTAAGAATGAATAAATAAATTGCAATGCTTTAAAAGATACACACTTTTGTTTTCAAGGCTGCCTCATTACCGCAGTTATCCCTGTCAATCCATTTTCTACTTCAAGATCGATGGTACCCATGCTGTTAGTCATCTGAGAGGCTATTAGATTGCAGTACTTCATTGGACAGGTAGCCTAAATCATCACATCCAAAAAAAAAAAAAAAAAAAAAAATGGATCTGACAAGACAGAAAAGATCTTTCTTTTTGGTAACAAAGCAGCAGATGGAGAGGGTAGGGCATGGTATGGAGGCAGTAGCTCCCTCCCTCCAACACTGCCCACTTTGTCATGCTCTCCGAGTCACAAGACAAGGTAGCAAACAGGCAGCTCCACCGTGCAGCTGCTAAGATGCCTCCAGCCCTAGGAGGGGAATCTGTGTATCTGAGAAGAAATCGTATCTGCAGGCAGAGCCGTAGTCACACACATGTATGTGTTTCGGAGGGGCAGGGCAGGAAGAGGCCCAGAGCAACAGTAGGGTAAAAGTGTGAGCTGGGTCAAGACCTTCAGCTGATTCATGGAGCCGTTAATCAAGACAAGAAGACAAGAGCTCTTCCTCATTAAAGAACACTTAAATTGCCTGCATTTTCTAGGATTTGAAGATAAAAGATCAACAGGGCTTTCTGGCTTCACTGCATCTTGCAAAGAAATCACAAGCCATCTCTCCAAGGATGCTGCTGTGGGGGCATCAGAGAGGGCAAAGAAAACCACAGATCTACCCCGAGGCGTGGGGACGGGGACGGGAGGAGCGCACTGAACCAAAGCTGCTGTTTTCCTCACCTAGCAGCTGACTGCCTGGCAGGGAGGGAGGCTGGGAGACGGAGGAGATTTACATTCCTGAAGCCGAAGCAAGCAAACAAAGCCCGCTATTAAAAAGCCCTACATTCTTCAGCAGGCGCTCCTTTGGCTGGACTTCTATTAATAGCGTTGTGTTTATTCTTGCACAGCGAATAAATTAAGCCAATGTTAAATGCTGTGAGCTCATGAACTCACACGAGAGAAGATAATTTCATCCAGTTTGCAGGAGAGCAAGCTTTATCCAACAGAACATCAATATTTAACGTGTTCGATACAAAACTCGCATTAGTTGCGGTCTACCCATCAGGCAGGATTTCACCCTGCATGCCACTCCCTGGCCTCAGTTGCAATGTTGACATTTTCTAAACAGTAAACTTGCCTGAGTAGATAAAATTCCAGCAGCCACAACCAGTTACAAGAACAAGCCCTGCTCTAGAGCTGTAACCAGGTTTAAAACTCAGTCCTGTCCCGAGACACCTCAGCCAGGTTGAAACCCCTCACGCTTGGGTCACACCCTTGGCACCATGAACCATTACTTAGGTCAGGTGTTCAACCAGTCCCAACCCTGACAGAAACGCCCCGTGCACACCAGCTCAGCTCAAGCAAGAAACATAGGTTGGAGATTTCCAACCTGAAATCACTGCTGTACTTTGCTGGCCAAGTTTGCAGGCTGCAAGGCTGAAGCTATGGTGCCAAGGAGCACGAGCATGCCTCACTGAATTTCAGAACATGTCTAATATCCCCGTTCAAAGCTTAGTGGAATTATAAGTAGTCAGAACTTTGCAAGCTTGTCCAAGTCTTAGCTTTTTCCAGGTAACTAGGAAACCAGAACTCATAGTAGCTGTAGAGCAGATATGTTCCAGGAAGTGCTACTACTCTTGAGAAAGTATTTGAGCCTAGTTTAACGAGTATCGGTCTACAGGACTTGTATAACAAGAAACGGACAGTTAAATGTTACCCTAAGTTACTCTGGTGTAAATCTGAACCTGGCACCCACCAGATCATTCTGACTTACAGCAGAGGACATGAGATCAGACGCAAACCCTCTGTGGACGTTCAAATTTACCGTGAGAGTCACAACCTGCAACGCCACATGCAGTCAGTATATATTCAAAGCTACTTTCCTCCCTGAGCTGGTGACCGTCCCTGTGTCTAAGGGAAACAAAGAACATGTTTATACTTGTAAAAGAGGAGAAGAAAAAAAGGTTGATGCAGCAAAAGGGGTCACAGAGTTGGCTGAGACAAGCAGTTCTGTGTTTCTTCAACAAATCAGAGCCACTATTTATATGCATAGCTGAAGGAACCTCCTCCTCCTCCTCCTCCTCCTGGCAAGGGAAATAGCCTGGTGGCACAGAGCCTTTGTAACACCTACAGAGAGCATCTCCCCAGTCAAAAATATCCTGGCTAAAGCATCTCCCCACTCTGGTGACTCTCAGGTATATGAACTGCAACACATTCACAAATACTATTTGTGGTGGTGGTGCCCAGAGTCTTCAGCGCTGATGCTTCCCTGCTGGCAGAATAAGAGAGGGAATCAACTACCTCAATTCTACAGACACTGCCTAAACACACCTTTCCCAAGTAACACCAAAGTTACTTTGGCAGCAGCTCACACTTCAGGCTCAAATGAGCTGTTGGTTTCTTTATCTCTTTGACGTTTGCGTGTTGGGTTTGGTGGGGAAAGGAAGGGGCGGTACACACGTACTACAGTTTGAGAAAGGATTGCAACAGGCAGGCTGAAGTAGGAGAGAAAAACTGCGTTCACTAACTAGTGAGTAAACTGTTCCTTTCTCAGCACTGCATGTAAATAAGACATCGGTCATAACACACAGCCTCTGAGGTCACTTTTCGATAGCACCAGGCAGCCCAGTGCAGAAATCCTCCTGCTAGCACCAGCCAGAGCCTGCAGGGCAGGCACAAAGTTATCAGCTCAGGAACCACAAGCACACAGCTGCGTCCTGTGTCCAGCCCCACACCAGCTCACAGAGGGGCCAGGAGCAGCCACAGACAGTGCAGGCATGCGCTGAGGATGTGTCGCTGGTGCTTCCACCTTCTACACCACGGCAGGGACCTACACACGGCCACTGCCAGCCCCATGGTTCACTCCTGCCAGCTGGATGAGGAGCCGTGCACTTTGTTCCAGTGCAGCAGCAGCAGCTCCCAGTATCGCTCTCTCCGACCACACTTCACCTCAGAAACCCAAAACGGGCATCTCCCGCACCTCACACCCCAAAGGCTTGCTGAGGGAGGACCACATTAAGGACAGACACAGATTCAAGGAAACATTTGTGTTCTTCTGCCAAGGGGCAGGCAAGCTTCAGGTAGAGGAGGACCGAAACCAGAACAGTATCTTGTGGCACCAACCTTGTTCGCAATATCAGATGAAATGTTGCAGGTGTTGCTTGGAATCTGCACTCTCTTGCACCGCTCGTTTTCACTGTGCAAAGCCCAGGAGTTTGCAAAATCGTAACTGTTTCCCACAAGGGTCCCTGTGAATGAAGAAGAGGTGAAGCCCATGGCTGGTTAGGGTTTCGAGCAACAAGTGGTCATTACTGGCTACTATCAGTGAGATAGTCTGCTGAAAGCTGTTGTTAAAAATAAAAACCGTCGTATCAAATGAATTTCTATTCCAAATAGATTGACTGCAGAAAAGCCACTTTTAGTGATCTGACTCCTGCAGAAGACCTCTCTGAGCTCAAGGACAGACTGAAGCCTGCAGAAGGCAGCTCCCAGCACTCTCATGGTAGGAATGATTTTCTGGCCAGCTATAAACTGCAGAAGTCTAAGCACACCTACCTATTTTCCTACTATTTAAAAGTTGTCAGTAAAACACAAATCATATTAGAGAGGCAAACAAAATGAAGCTGATCTCCATAATTAAAGAAAATACTAGCATTCCTGAGCCCAGTCCTCCGATCCAAAACTAAATCTTGCGTGCAAAGAAACTTAGCATATTCCATAACTGCTTGGGTCCACGATCTTACTGTGTAAGCTGTCCTGAAACATGCTCCTTGGTCCTATTACAAGCAGCTCCTGGCCCAGGCTTGGCAAGATTTATGACCACTTTGGATAAAAGCAAAACTGGAATTAATCTGTATGGCTGCCACTTTCTGGGAGATGCAGAGATGCAAGCCTGTCTCTGCTTCTCTTGATCCATCCTTCTGAGACAGGGGATCCTCCCAGAAAACCTCCTAGGAAAAAAAAAAAAAAAAAGTTCCCTTCTCCCCCTTTTGCCTCCTATGGCCCAGCTGATTTGAGGACTACCTCAGCTTCCTTCTGTGGGTACCTGCTACAAAACAGTTGATCTCATGACTCTCAGGTCTGTAACTTTATAAGACCTTACTGTGCTGCATGTGAGAACATCAGTTGCCACTGCTAATGCGTTCCCAAAACCTTACACAGATAATATTTTGAAATGTGACCCTGACTGTGTTTGGAAAACAAAATAAATTCTTCCCAAATACACCTGTATACTATTTTATTTTATATATATATATGAGCTACCTGCTGTACAGGTATAAACACACGGAATACACTGAAAACTAAAACCGTTCCTAAACTATAGTCGTGAAAACTACACTGAGAATGCTAAGCTGGGTGTAATAAAGCCAGTAGCTAACAGACGTTTTTGTAAACTAGAAATTAGGGACTTATAAATGTGGCATATGTTAGGCCCACTGCAGAACACAGGAAAAGAAAAGCAGCAACAAAACCACAACCTTGTATCTTACCACAGATTGTAAAGATTAGAGTAACAATGAAATCTGATGAGGAGCAAGGCACCAAACTAAATACACCCCCTTTTATTTGCACTAATGCAGCTTTACACTAACAGCTACACAGCAGGAGAAGGGCCCTGCTCTGAGGCAGCATTCCTCTGGCTCTGAATGCACATCCACGTTGAGCTTCGTACCACTAGATCCTCATGTACCCACAAGTTAACATCTGAAGGTTGGGACAAGTGCTGGCCCTGAAATGATGGTCACCTGTTTTTTTTCATTTCTCCCCCTCTGTTAGATTTTTTTCTTCTCTGGTGCTTGTGAACTCACACCTCTTACGTAGTTCTTTTACGCAACATTTGTATTATACTATTTTAACACTTCTGTCTTCTATGATTAATACTTCCAAATAAAATTTTTATCAAAATAATTTCAAAATTACGTAGTTCTTTTACGCAACATCTGTATTACACTATTTTAACACTTCTGCTGTCTTTTATAATTAATACTTCCAAATAAAATTTTTATAAACATAATTTCAAAACTTTTGTGGTGCTGTTCACGTTTTTTTTTTTTTTGCAACCAGCTCTTCAAACCCTCTTGTTGCCAGCACCTGTCTGTATATTAGCAGACCATTCCCCAGGCAAGAACAATTTGCCAACAACTTGCCGGAGCAGTTCTTCCTCCTTGCAAAGTGGAGCCCTTAAACTAAGCTACAAGCTGTTTGGAACAGGCAATACGTGATTGTTTTGGGTTTGCTCCATAGCTCAAGATCCTGCCCCAGGGAAGCCTCCTCAACATAGAACAGTAAAAATCTAGGATAATAATTAATTGAGACATCAGCTGAAAGTGTATTTTTCCTGTGATGTGTCCAGTGAAGCCTTAAGTGACCTATGGCAACAGGTAAAGGGCTGTAGAGGCACTATGACTTTAAAATGAGAGTGCTGCAAGGCTTTGCATGCACAATTGCCAGCCTGCTTTTCCCCAGAAGCTTTGTCCTCAATGATAAACAACTCAGTCACTAAAGATGCACAGTATTTCACTCAATATAATTAAATTATATTTAAATTATATTTTAATATTCATTTAATATTCATGTAATATTTGAATTATATAGTAATATAATATAAATAATTATACTTGGAAGCTATTGCTTCCAAAAATACAGATTCAACAGAACCTGTATTTGCAGAGTACTTGCATTTTTGTTGAATGAGCAGCTTTACACACAGAGTAAAATGCAATTCACCTGTAAAAGTGAAAAGCAGCTGGATGTGAAGGTCTCACTGGCCATCAGAAGAGCTCTAACCTGAAACTATGAAGTGACTCTGGTACCACTGAGCTACTTAAACTGGGGTCACGGGGATAAGTTATTTCTGCAGAGGGCAACGTTGGAGAAGAATCTTCAACCTTCAACCTACGCTCTGCGCTAGATGCCCTGTCGATTAGTGTCGTGTTTCTCAAATATTTCATCTACTCGATGAGGCTTTGGGAAGAAAAGCAGGGAGGGAGAATTGTCCTTGGCACATCTGACTGCTTCGGGCAGAGGGAAGAGCAGCCAGCACCTCCGTTGCCTTTCACCCCACACCTCCATTTCCATCAGCTGAAGGACTCAAGGGAATAGGAAAGGGAAGGTGGTGGAATGGACAACATGACAAGAACATCCTAAAAAACCCTGGGGTTTAAGTGTGCAGGTGATACTCTTAACAGAGCAGCCATTCAGCTCAGCTGCCTGCTCTGGCGGTGCCCACCCACCACACGGTGAGACTGCCCTCCTCTCCTACACAGCAGAGTTTTGTTTTCCTTCTGTTCCTTCCACGTTTGTTTTTTCTTCTTTCTCTAAGCAGTCAAAATCCTGGAGAAACAACTCCTAGCCAGGGCTCATCAGAACCCTACACTCAGAAACCCTCCATACAGCCCAGGTGGGATTTTTGCTAAAGCAAGTTGTTTTGTCTAAGTCTTGAAGGAAGCATGTTGAAAATAGATGCTCTCACAAAATGTAACAAAAACAAAGAATCTGAACACAAGTGCCCGAAGAACCAGTGCCTGATGGGGACCATAGTACAGACTGGTACCGGCATGCAAACTGGCTGCTCAACAGCCAAGACCCCCTGGCAGCTAGTTAGCGGGCAGCATCCTTTTAGGATGCCGGATGGGTTCAGAAGGCACTTGCTAAAGCACAACCCAAATCTCACCTCCTCCCTGCATCCCAGAAACATCCCAGCACTTTGATGACCCTCCAGGAGAGCACCATGAACCAACCTCCTGAACAGCAGATGGGAACTCCAGGGCCGTTCTGTCGGACTACGACTTTAGTGCTCAAACTGCTGCCCTCACATCTCTGTCTCTTTGGAGATTAAAACAAAAACAAAACAAAACAAGAAAAAAAAAAAAAAAAAACCACAAACCAAAACCACACGCCACGCTGACGTGTTTGGGGCAAGGCTTCTCATCCCCGCTCATTTGTAGTGTTTGTTTTGTTTTGTTTTTTTTCTTTCACTTATCTGAATTTTAGATAGATGATGTTCACGCTTGACAGAAAACTCAGTGTTCACTACTTATCTGGGTCTCAAAAACCACCAGTTCCTTTTGAAATCTGAAACCAGTATGCTTCTTGTTTACTTTGAGACCGGTGGTCAGGCAAGACAAAGCGTTTGCAATAACCACCGGGCCCTCAAGGCACGCGAGTGGGAGGCAGGAGCCCTGACCTCCCTCCCTGGGCCTCTCGCAGATTTTCTATATAGCCACAGGCCCATCAGGTCAACTCTCCCAGGGTCTGTTAACTCATCTGTAAAAAATATGCAAGAATTTATTCAAGGCACTACCACACTGGGAGTAGAGGTGTGCAAACTTTCACTGTTGGTTATTTAACAAGCAATCGTTTTGGTTTTTTTCTTTGTTAGGGGTTTATTTTAAACGGTTTTACATGGGTTAGTACATGGTTCCAGACAAGCAAAACTATTGGCGAGGTTGACCAAAAATTGCTCCATACTTTGGACCAAATTAACGACATGAAACATAGATGTCATGGGCTATAAAGTCTTTCCTCCCCTCTCTGGTTCAATGAATACCAGATTAATAATATTAAACACAAGAGAGAGAAAGAGTCATTTCCAGAACTCCACAGCCCACAACGAAAATGTCTCACAAAGCAACAACAACAACAAAAAACCCTCAACGAAAATGCCTAACTTTGATTCCAAACTCTGAATAAAGCAGAGTGGGTTACAAATGCAGGTTTCTGGCATCTCAGACAAGTGCCATATAATGAAGACAGGTACAAAGCAAGTCTTCATCTGTCCTGTTTGTAAATGACAGCTAAATTCCCTTGTGAATCTATGCCCTTTCCTTTCAAGTTAAAATGAAAGAAAATGAGATTGTTTACTTAAGCCAAACAAAGCTTTTAAATTGCCTAAAATAAGGTTATGGACATCGTGTAAAACGCCAAGAAATTTGGATTTCAGAATGACCAAAACTTCTGTTTATTTCTTTAGAAAGAAAAATAAAAACAAAATAGAAAATGCATCCTACCTGCACTACCATCACTGTGAATTTGGAACACGATTTAAAAGCTTCTGGTAAAGGTACCACACACAAGGAAGTTGCATATTCAGTCATAGGAGTTTATACTACTTCTGGAACAAAACCATTACTTGAAACATGAGATTTTTTCCTTGCATATACTGTCTGCTTTTAGCCGTTTAACCTATATTTACTCGCCAGTGGCATCATATATTCTGTATTTCAGCAGCTTAAAAGGCTGGGATATGTTGCTGACAGCTGGGACAGGATCAGAGTATCAAGCCTTTATCCAAAATTAGCCATGGGTATTGTTTTATCATTACTATCTTCGTAATTTGGAGACAGATTTCCAGTAAAACACTTCCTATATGTGCTAAGAAAAGCATTAAAGAGACACTGGATTAATTTGCGTTGGAGGTTTTTTTCTTCCAAAATGCTAAGAGTGTGCAACATGCACGAATAACAAAACGATGGATTAATACCCCCGTGTTGCACTTAAATGAGCTCTTTTGCACAGATGAACCATAACGATGACCTAGACACGCACCTATGGCAGCAATATCACTGTGAGACAGCTCCACGTTAAGAGCACCAGGCACACTGAGGCTACAGGCACATAAAGAAGCAACGTGGACTTGTGCTTCAGCCTCTCTCATTGGGGAGAAATTACCTTCCACTTTCTGCAAAGTAAGACCGTGCCCTTGACCACTAGCACGCTGCGAGGCTACGGGGTTTTGACAACTTGCTCGTGTGTGCATGCCCCGAGGAGATTTCAGTGTAGAGTTGCCCGTGTTGTGTCTGTTTTCCTCTGCAGTATTATCTAAGTTACCTCTCCTGGCCTGTGCTTTGGATCCCCAATTGCAAATTGTTCATGACAAGGACCATGAGACACTCGAATGCCGCAAGCTGAAGGCTGCCAAATTGATATCTGAGCATCTAGGAAGGGCTCAACTTCATGTTTCTAATACGAGCAAGGACTGGCAAGCAGTTAGAAGTGCATGATGATGTCAGACAGCAGAGCCTGCTCAATTATCAAGTCTTGGAAGCATTCACAGGATGGCTATAAAGGACCAGAGCCTAGCTGGCACAGAGTAGAAATTAACTCCTTCATTAGGATCTAAAGGAAAAACAAACACACACACACACACACACACACACACCCCACCACCAAAAAATAAAAAAAAAACCCAAACAACAAACCAACCACACAAACACACCAACCTGGAAAGGTTCCAAGAACTTTCTTCTTATATTTTAGTTATGCTTGAAGCGTGAGAATGAACTCTGACGGGGCAGCTGGCTTGTTTTTACTGACATATCCAATAAACAAGCAACCCTGTACAATATCAGCAATCTTGTTTGTCTCGACAGGACACAAACACTTCTCTGCAGGATGAGCTAGTTTAGTAACCAGCACCATCACCGAGAGTGACTCAGCACCCCATCCTCTGTCTGAACGGCAGTGTGTGTCTGCAACTCTGAAACCTGTCGGGGAGACTTTTTTTTTTTTTTTTTTTTTTTGGTGAGGTTCAGGAGCTACAGACTAAGGCCACTACCTTCAAAGCTGGGTCCTACCAATGTGAATTTGAGTCAGTTGAGCTTGAGTCACATCACTTAGACCTTCAGAACCTCAGTAACTGAGCAGCAGAAGCGTGTACAGAAGCAATGCGTGTCATCCTCTCAAGTTTCCACACCAAAACAGTGAAGAGTCATGAGCGCCATGACAATAACACATGATTGGATGGGTTAGAGAACATGAGCATAAATATATCAAGAAAAAAAACATTAAAATTACACACAGTTCACTAAGTTTAAACACGCTTTCCTTCATGCCTCCTTTATTTACTTGCTCTAAGTGGCAACGTCCAGCAATACAGCAGGTGCTTCACCTCTTATTTCACCACCACCAAGCCAAACATAACCAATCCAAATATAATTAATGAAGTTCTATATCATAATCCACTTTCTTAGGAGCAAACCAAACTAATCCTCTGTGTTATTAAACCACAATATTATTTTTTTTTTCTACAATAGAGAAAAATCATATTTTCATTTGTTTTCAACATGAAAATTGCCTTTTTTTTTGAAAGCATGAAAAACACGTGACGCTACATGGGCTAGATTCCATCTATGACATGATTCTTATGGGCTAGATTCTATCTATGACAACTCTGACTTCTGCACTAATTTGGGATCTGGTCCTCTGGTGCCACGAAGATGCCCTAGAAATGGGCCACCAAGTCACATGACTCTCATCCTACACAGGCAGATATAAAGATGATGCAAAAGTACTGCATTAGCTTTTAAACAGTGCGAGCTGCAGCCTGTGAGAAACCAGAAGAAAACGTTTCAGACCTCTTTCCATCACAGTGGTTCTTACAGGCTCCCCTCCTACCAGACCAGGACTGTTAGCAACCAGACAAGTTACCTTTTCAGTATAAATCAAAGCAATTTACACCCTAATAATACACCTTGAGGTGCCTGCCCAGCCTTTAAAAAACCTGGAGGAAGGTTTAACAGATCTCAGCTATCTGTCAAGCTCATTGGCTGTAGCGCAATACCCGACGCATAACCTCTAGCATCATCTCTCCTCCTTTACCTCTGACATTCAGATCTGCATAGTGCTCCCCAGGGTTTCCAGATTAGAGCCCATAATCTTGCCAACATTAGATCGTTATCTTTGTCCTTTGCTCACTGTGCTTCCCCCTCGCCTATTATTCCGAAGCTCAAAGATCTTACTGTATTTATTATCAACACAAATCCAGCCCAGAAACATCTCTAATGGATTAGAACTGGAAGCCTGATTGGATAAATCAAAATATGCCCAGATTTTAACAGAAAGCAATGGACACAGCAACAGGAGAATTCAGTCTGCCAGCAACCTTAAGGTAACCCTTCAATGCCCTGAGATTGCTAAATCATTACACCGAGCTCACATCCTGGGTTGGGTTGACTTTTATGAGATCTAATTGGGCTGAAAGGAGAGCAAATAAAAACTGTAGGGGAAAGAAAAGGGTAAACTGCTTCACAGGCCACCAACAGGCTGCCTAGATCCTTCGTTTAAAGAATGTTACCTCTCCCAGCTGCTTGTGTTGCCCCTCACCTGGATGTTAGCTTCAACAATAAAATAAAAAAAAAAATATCTGAATTAATCAAAAACTGCTTTTACTTGGAGTAAGGTAAAGAAGACTCATATGAACTGCCCCGCCAGCAAAGCTGCCAAGAAGACAAACATGTGGGTGTAGTGACATCCCTCACCAACACAACAAATTCAATTCAAACATAATTAATTCTAATCCCTTCTAAATTAGTTTAAATGAAAGGTCTATTGTATCACAGTAAAAAAAAATAAAAAAATAAAAAAAATGGCAGAATCACTGAGATATGATTCTGTTCTTCAGGATAAAAATCACAGATCTGTATGTCCATGCAGGTTACAAAAGTCAGGGCTTTCCTCGTATCATAAAACGTTCTCTGTCGCCTTCTCTATTATTTTTCAGCTCTTCGAGGCAGTGACCCCGTCACATACGTCATTACATTCGGAAATCTGTGGTTGTGAAAACACTGTTTTTTTTGCAAGAGGGCGGATACGGTCTCCAGCATGTTAAACAAATACAGCATGAAACATATTTAAACACAAGCAGCAGAAGGGAAGTCTTCTACATTTGAACAGTCCAAGGCAATACAGTCGTCTTTTCTGCTCCTGTTTTTTATAGTAGCCTCATTCCTATTTATTGTCAAAAAAAAAAAAAAAAAAAAAAAAATTGCAAACCTCAGATCCCAACACATTCAGACATCAGGGTATCCAAGCCCTGCCAAGCAATTCTGTTTATTTAAAAACCAATAGCTGAGGGTTTTCTGTATTACTTACGTTGCTGAAGAACTGATCAATCATTTCAACATACTATGAAATCAGGGTTTTTTCTGTACATCGAAGCTATGCTCATGTTTCCCAAGTGTCAATAAGACACATCTCTGGAGCACTGCCAGGCTCTTCTCCAAGTTTCTTTGTCTCCCTTTCTATTTTCTGTATCATTTATTTTTAATACAGACGTTATTAACTTAACATATTCATGTATTAACTAACTTTACTCTAAACCTTTCCTCTTCATAAGTGCTAACAATTAAAAGACGCTCTGAAATACCACAAATCAAGCCTGGTCCTGCTAAGCCATATTCAGGGCTTCCCCAAAACTCTTGGTCTTCACCCACACTGGCAGACTTTTCATAAAGGTGTAGAGAGCAGCAAAAGCAGTCTTATCTCTCCCTCTTATTAGGAACTGGTGTGATATATATAAGGTGCACCTCCAATCCAACAGCCCATATAGACGGGGAAATGCCGTTAAAAGGTAACCATTTATAGAACACCATTCCCTGCCAAATCCAAGTACAAACCTGCCAGGAACAAACCCCAGGATAGAATAGTCTGCTATTGCAACAGTACCTATTCTTACTCCCACTTGTCTAACTCATGAAAAAGTAGACATTGAATCAACGAGTATTCCTCACATCTTTTTTGCTGGGTCTTCTCCTAGTTGATCTCCCCATACACTATATTGTACCTATACAAGGGGATATGGGATATTGTACCTATACAAGGGGAGAGGGCGCAGAAGGGGAAGGGGAGAGGGCGCAGAAGGGGAAGGGGAGAGGGCGCAGAAGGGGAGAGAACTTGGTCACACAGCTTTTCGGCGCATCAAGATGAGGCACCTGACAGGTTTTGTAGAAAGATTTTTCTGCATTGGCAAAATCTTTGTTGAATCACCCACCAGGAAAAGCGTGCAGAGCATACATTAGGATGCTATCAGTTAGTTGTAGTCTTACCTTCCTGAGTTCTGAAGTCATCTTCAGCAAATTTATTAAAGTTGCCACACAACCCACAGGTCTTATTATAGTGCTTTTCTTGAAGGAGTATTTGAATATTCCCACTGATATCAATCTTCACCACAAAGCCATGCTCATCACTGGATATTTTATAATAACCTGCCTCCTTCTCTATAAATATGCCATTGGAAGCAAAAGGTATGGAAACTCTGTGAAGAAAAACAGAGATTTTTCAGAATATGAAACACACACCAAAAAAATCAGGTTGTTTCTGCCGAATGTTTGTTCCCACAGGTACCTTTTGTCATCCTGCATCACAACTCCATCTAAAGAGAACCGGAGATTGAAATATTCTCCAAGATACACAGAGAAACCAGCTTTCTTCCCATCCTGGTAGTCACCTGAAGAGACAAGACAAGGAAATGTTGTTAGTTCTAGGACTCAGGAGGACAACTTGTAAGACCATATAGCAGGGTTGGGAGGGTATCATCTAACATTATCAAGAGCCTGCTTCATCTGCTTCATCCCGTAACTCTTTGATGTGACATGGACGGATAGTCCCAGGATGAGTGCTGGCATCAGCATAACCTGGCACTGGCTGTGGACTCATGCTCTCCACATTACTGACTCTAGCCCGTGAATTCTCCATCTACCATTCTCCATGGTATCATGCACATTGGAGAAGTTTCCACAGGAGACGTGCCCAATGATCTGCCTTGCTCTTTCCCTTCCTGGTTTACTCCCAGGAACAACCCATAGCTCAGTGCTAAGAGAAAGGGGTTGAATCCATTGAAGTGATGGAAGAACAGAGCCTGGGTATCTTAATTTTTGATAAGCCCTCTAACCATCTCAACCAGTCTTTGAGGGGTAGATGCCAATATTGACTATCCAACTGTGGGGGCAACTCACTCTGAATTTTTCAAAAGGAGCAGCACAGAGATGGAGACACCTTTATT
Organism: Athene cunicularia; assembly: GCF_003259725.1. NCBI lineage: Eukaryota > Metazoa > Chordata > Aves > Strigiformes > Strigidae > Athene > Athene cunicularia. Next base: position 23,802,709 of record NW_020799092.1, read on the forward strand.
AAGCTCCAAGAGAGAAGGGAGGGAGGGTGTGGCGGGGGTGTTTTCAGACATGGTCCTTTCTCTGCTCTTGTCCTTATCTAGCTTTGACTTTACAGCAGTTCCTTGCACAACGTGCTACCTATACTGAACCTCCTCTTCTGAGGTAGGCAAGCGTGCCCAGACCTAGATTTTACTCAGCAATGCAGACTGCCCTTCACAGCCACGTATCCAAAACCGAAACAAACCCACACACATGTACTAAGACGGGAATCAAAACCACATCATGCCACGCTTATGTGTCCAATATAGAGTGTCTGCTCATGAGGGGGGTGTTAAGATTTACTTGATCATAAAATATGGCAACCAGTTCATACTTCACATATGCTGGAGGGTTCTTCTGTGTACAAAAAAATGTGTACCAAGTTGCTCAAATTGAAGAAAACTATTTAAATTGGTATATGGTTTCTTTTCAGAGTGATGGGATTAGTATACTCCAATTTATTGTAGTCAGTAAAAAGTCATCTTAAACTATGATTAATACAGAAGAGTTATTAGTGAGTTTAAAAGTATCTACCAAAAGAGTTTGCTATGAAAGTAATATACAATTCTGATTATCGTATCATCTCTTTCCCGTCCCCAAGAATAATGCTGCAGAGGTTCATGCTAATTCAAAAGCCTTTTGTCCTGCAGGATGAGATTTTTCTTACTGGGGTGATTTAGCATACAGGTAAAATTAGTTCTACGGGGTCATATAGTTCTTATTCCTGCACTCAGCTTTAACAGCCACATTCCCCTAGCAAATTCAAAATTAATAAAGGTCTCATGTTCGCTCTTTGGAAGAGCCAGTAAGAAAATCTCCATTCCTTGGCAGCTTAGTTATGTGTGAGTTATGTTACCAAGGGATAACAGAAGCCAAAGTGACAGAATTTCCTCAGAAGTAATACTACTTCAAACAAACAAACAAACAAAAACACCAAAAACCAGAAAAAAAAAAAAACAAAACCAAAAAAACCCAAAAAAACACCACAAAAAACACACCAGAAAGTAGAACAAGATCCTTCTATGCAGTGGTCCATCCTATCCATCAAAGGGCAATTATTTGTCTTTTCCAGTGCAATGCCACATCCCTACAATATTTTGCATTTGTTACTTGGTGGTATCTTGCTCAGACTCACCTAAGAGTGTGAAGGAGCGCTTGTGACAGTCCCCAGCAAGGAGGTAACTGCAGTCCCCAGCAAAATTGTAGAAAGAATCATCAAAAGTTTTGATGTGATCGTTCCCAAAAAGGCTGCAACGGGAAACTGATGACTCCCGAAGCCAAGAACCTGATGATCCTGGATATCAAAACACAACATAACTTGCAGTGTAAAACAACCATTTTTCAGTTCAGGAATTTATCTGCTGGAAATTATCACCATTGATCATGGCGTGTCCTGGACCTTTAGCTCTAGGTTCTAGGCAGACTGTATGCCTGGCTTGACAGGCATAAGGATCAAGCACAGATTTTTGTATTATACACGTCAATGAAACGGCTTTTTTGCTTTATTTCTGCTGGCCTAAACCTCGCATGGGTAATTTCCATCCTGATCCTTTGAGGAATGCCACGTGCCCATTTATCTGTGCCTGCCTGCAATCCCATTAAAATCAGTAGGGCAGTAGCAAAGCCCCGTAGTTTGTTCAGCCAAACATCACTGACTTCAAGGAGTCTTTGCGACTCACAGTGCTTGTTGCAAGGTAAAGAGCCAAAAGGAGTAACTTTATTGATGTCTCTTCACGATGAGAGTATTGCCTGAGCCAGGAGCGCAGAACTAGATGGGCAAAAAGCGGGTGAAAAAAAAAAAAATCTCACAGAAGAAACAGGGAAAACATAATTCCTAGACATATGAAAATAAATGGGTTTGTACCTGATACTACAGTGGGCAGCAGGAGGCTTGTTAGCAGCACTGCCAAGAGAAGCATCTGTCAAAAATCAAAAAGAGAGAGATCAGAACATTCTTAGTTCGGGGTGTTTAGCCTGTTGCACAAGAACACAACATTTTCTGTCCTTTCCTTATCAAGTTATTTTTGAGGTTCTACGACATTTCAGAAAGCTGTAACGCATGCCACACTAAATCAGTTTACCCATTTAAAGAAGCATGGGCGGGTAACTATTCTTTCTTCCCATTTTCGCTTTTAATTTCAGGGAAATGCAGGCTACCTCCGCAGGAGATGCAACCCAACATTAACACATATTCCAGTTTACCTGAGTAAATACACAGCACACGTGAAGCCTTTCAATATGCAGCGTTATTTATCAGACAACCTGACATGAAGAAGGACACCAGGCTGGATCAGCCAGCTTGGCGCCAGTAGAAGTCACCTCTGCTGCACAAGATTTGCATCCTGCCCAAACATCCACGAAGGGAAAGAATATGTAGGTTTTGCACCAGCCAACAGGTCTGGCTGGCAGATCATTAAAACCACACGCTCATAAATCCACTGATTTCAGGGTGATAATATGCTCAAGATAAGGGGTAAGAAGGGAGGAAATTGTGCAGAGCTTAGAGACTCGGGGTGAAGATTCCCATTCACCAAAAGCAGTTTTAGCATTGTGTCTTGCTTTCTACAACCGAAACCTCTGCCTTTGTTCTCCATGTGTCTACAAACTACCTCCTGTACCACCACGCCTTTAAAAATAATCATAGGATTTGAGTGTCACGCAGATGGTAAACTACAGATGTTCTGTGGCAAGACATTAGCAGTTAATGGATGGAAGGTGTAGGGAGTCCATTTAAGTGAGTTAATTTAAAGATCACATAAGCAACTAGAGAGGCTTAAATATACCAGACTTAATATATATTAATGCCAGGAGACCAGACACATCTTTCCCTAAAGGAACCCTCCAATTAAAGACTAGAATACATTTTGCAAGGACAAATTCTGATTTCAGTTTACATTTTTTTTTATTGATGTCAGTTAGGTAGGTCCAATTCACAGCCGCATAAACAAACACTGAGTTTGCCTTATTTACAAAAGGTGGGGAAAGAAAGATCTGTTACAAAATTCAGTCTAATATAATGCTTCGAGTGCCAATCTGACACAAGGCTGTTACTGCTGGAAGAGAGTTAAGAAGTGGCAACTGCATGGGAATGTGACTACAAAGTAATGGTAAAGCAAACAATAGGCATTATTCTCAGATTACACGCTTGCTAGTGTATTTTTAGTGCATGCACTGCGTTACTGTGACCAAATCAGACGTTTCTTTTCTTTGTTAACCCTTCAGTTTTACAAAGCAGGCAAAGAAAAAAGGGGTATAAACCCCTTTTCTTCAGCCCCCTTCCACCTCCCAGTTTGTTCTAAGCTGCAGACTTGAAGTTTCCCCCAATTCTAATAGAGCAGGTGCCACTAACAAATCAGAACACAACCAAGTGAGATCTGCCAGTATATAACCCTCCATATTTTTATCGCTGGCTTAATTAAAAATGAACGTACCTTCTTCTGTGCGAGATTCCTCTTGCACGTGAAGAAGCTCCTCCAGTCGTTACCTATAGCCTACAACACCATTGTTCCCATGTCCCTTCCGAAGACAGGACTGGAATGGCTTTGGTCTGAAATTTCTTGTTTTTGTACAAGCCAGGAACTCTTGTTCATTTAAAAGGAAAGATAAAGACCAAACGTCACATCCGTCTGATTCTCAAGACAATAGATAAAATTGCTATCGTGTAAATCAGTAGCCTTAATTGCCAGAAAGTTACAATGAGGGGAAATAGTTTTAAAAACTTACATGACAGATAAGTCTTTGAAATATATTTTGCATGTGTATGTGTGACAAATCTCACTGGCAGAGCCAATAGACAGCATATTTATTTGAAAGACTATTGTTAAAGAGAAATAGTAGGATGCTCCAAACCTCAAAGACCACAGAGCCATGTAGTATTTTTTTTCCTGCAATCTGCTTTAAAGGAGAAAGCAGGGAAAAAAAAAAAAAAAAAAAAAAAAAAAAAAAAAAAAAAAAAAAATCAGAGCTAGTACTGACCTGTTATTGTTCTCCAGCTACAAACATATTTGAATTTTGTCACATTTTCCTAGATCAACACATTTGGTCCTTGAATTTGCAAACACTTATAGAGGTACCCTCTGGAACAACACATGGTAGCAAGTTAATCATGCACATATTTGTTTACAGAGGTGGGCACAAGCTTTATGGGCATTTGTACAGCACTGAACAAAAAATGCAGAACAGATGACATCTTACTTCACTTTCAGTGTCTCATGCTTCGTATTTTCAATAGCTACTAGTAATAACAAAGGGGTTAGAAGGCAACATGTTTCCCCATAAATCGTATTTTGCCACTTGTTCATAGAATCAGGCCCTTACTTTAAACCAAGAAAAACAATGCAAAACAATTTTTTAAAAAAATCCCTCCTGAGAGTCCCCAGCAGGGTGTCTGTCTGGTGCACAAGGAATTCTGAAACTGAAGTTCTCTGCACACAGAAAACAAGAACAAAAACCCTTTAAAAAGCACACGTATCATCATCATTTCTTCCTGCAGGGAATTTCACTTATGATTTCTACAGACAACTAGGTTGATACTTGCAGAATGGCAATGGCTTACTTTTGAGACAGTTTAGGTGATGAGTCTGCTTAGGTCGAGGAGCTACAGATAATACAAATAATAAATTGTTAGCCATACTTACTTTGTCTCGTGGCATCTGCATGTTAAAATGCTGTAGGGCTGCGCTACAGCTACCCAGCGACAGAAAGAAAGAAGCACAAACCAAAGTGTTTCTTTTGTCTCTGTCAAAAGACAGGGAACAAGAATTTAAAACGAATGCTGTCTGTCAAGGTCTTCTCAACCAGATGCTCCTGCCTTTTCTCCAGCAGCAGTAAGGTTTGCCCCGTTCGTGTTCAGGACAAAAGGCCCACACTTGAAAGCAGCTGGGAAGATCCTGGGGAATGTACAAGAAAATGTCCCCCATGTGCAGAAACTCAAAGTCCACTACAGTCACGACCTTTGCTGTGCTCCACAGACATCCCTCCCGCTGCAATAAAGGGCCCATAAATGACAATATCGCATCCCCCCAGCTTCTGCTCAAAGTGCTCCTCTGCATTTGCAAAGGAGTAACATCTATGGGAAAAAATACACAAGGCAAAGCTTTAAAAACAGTTTCTTTGGCATTTTTTGCATTAGAGCAACAGCAAAGCTAGGAACATCTAGATAGAGAGACCAGTAAGTGTGGAGGTTCTGACAGCGCTGAAATCTGCAGGGCAGGGTTTTACCCAGTCTAAACCTGACATGACTATAGACAAGGGCTAAAAACATTTCACGTGAAACCGCCTTCGAGGCTGATGCTACAGCTGAACAGCACGCAGAAACGAGGCAACAGTAAAGACAACAGGCAAGATGCCTCTTGTTTTTCCTCTTAGTCTCACTTCTGTTTCTGGTTTCGTATGAAGACAGAAGAGCAGCGCTGGCTGGGAATCATTCTCTCCTCTTCCTCCGAGCTGCCAACTCTAAGAATGTCCTTTGTACACCACAGCGTACACACAGTGATCACAGAGAGATGTCCTCAAAAGCTTTCATTACAGAAACCCCAGTATTATTCACGATATGGGACATAAGATCTTCTATCATCACGGTCTTTTGTCTTTTTCTCAGTTTTAATCCTTTCAGTGTCCCGTGTAAGTCGCTTCATTTGGTAACTTCCTCTTGCAAATCTAAATCTAACAGGCAGCTTTGATTCACACTCTTTTTATTTAGCACGTACAGAAGATAATGTGGGAGTCCCTCAAAACAGTCCTTAAAAATAGAAACATTGCTGGGTTTGTCCTGTAGCGATTTCTTTATCGTTATTATGAAAAGGAGCCAGTTCTTCAACTGTGCAGGATTGTTTAGTCTGTAACCATGATGGATGGCCGAGGTCTTCCTTAATGAGCTTTTGCGGCGCTGCCTTCACACCGTGACAAGCTTTATCTGGGGCATCAGTGAAGGAGAGAGCAAACCACACAAATGTCTGAGCCCATCAAAAGGTGCTTTGGAGAGGAGCAGGCTGCAGGTGGGCAGCTCTCTGAACTTGGACTGAGCCTCTGAAGTCCACAGGCACCCGTGCAGAGCCTTGGTCTACGCTGGGGGACATCTTGTGACTCGTACTGCCAGTATTTAATAGATGATTCAGATAAGTCAGACATCATGACACCTCTTAAGTGTCTTAGGGACCTTAAGGGACATAACAAAGAAAATTGAGATAGACACCCAAAGGACAAACTTCCTTTTTCCCTTCTGGCTCATTTAAAAAAAAAAAAAAAAAAAAAAAAAAAAAAATTAAAGAGCACATTTATTGGCTGATATTGTACATTGTTCAAATACAAAGCTTAGAGATGCTTGGGTAGATCTGACATGTCATTTTTCCAATCATACACCTGAGACACAGGAGGAAATTTATAAAGGACCATGCACTGTTGCTGGAAAGGCCCCTATAGCCAGTTCCTGGAATAGAATAGGAAGGACTTCTGAGAAAAATTATCCATAATACCACTTTTTATTGCTTTGTTCAAATACTAGGTCACATGCAGCAAGTCCAATGATTCCTAACAGTTATATGACAATAAGTCCTGAGGCGTTAGTGTGCCATGTTCGTCAGTCTGCTACACAAACACGTAGGCAAAGTGTCTGTATTATGAAATCTGAAATGCTGAGTGCAAAAATAGTGATGAAACATACAGGGCCTGAACAACAAAAAAAGAATACAGCCAAAATACCTTGATGAAGGTAAACTGGAAAATTAAGCCTAGAAATACTGAATTTTGATTCTGCCTTAGGAACTGATTAGGATTTGGATGCAAAGCAGGATGTCACCTTAAGACTATCTGAAAGATGCATTTGCTGTAAGGAAAATATACCAATATATCATCTTAAGGAAAATATACCAATGAGGTTCACTAACAAAATTTTCTTTTAAATTGTTTTTTTTTTTAAGAGGGAAACAAGCCAATCTAGGATGTCAACATAGATCTTAATAGTGTCAAATAATCTGAAGATTTCAGCCTGATTCTGGCCCTGCATGTTGAGTTCAAGGTACTCTACTCTGGATAAAGTTTGTTTCTGTAAATATCACTTAATTTCTGTAGGCAAAGTCATTGATTGGTTTTCTGAAGTCTAAAAAGTGTTCTTAGCATCCTGAGTAAACCGAAATCCCAAACGCCACATCCTCAGATGCCACACACACACACACACACACACACAAAACAATCAAATTAAGGACAGTGTACTTTGAAATGGAGGAAATGTTGGAAGACATGCCTTCTGAATCAGCAGAAGGGCTTTAAGCACAGACTCATGGGGAAGGAAGCCATGCCGCTTCATTGCTCAGACATAGTCAAAAAAGTGAAAGAATTACAGGAAATGGGTAAGAAAAAAAAAAAAATCCAACCAACACATCATTGTGCAACCATATATACAAAGTGCAATTTAATCTTAAATACTGCCTGTGCTCCTGGACAGTCCATCTCCAAAACAGTTAAATTCTTAAGGTTAGGAAAAAAAAAAAAAAAAAAAAAAAAAAAAAAAAAAAAGATAAAATTATGATTAGAGTTAGGTAGCAATTTCTCTACAAGGAGAGGGAATTTCCAATCTTAGAAAATCAGAGAAGGAAAGCATGAGGAGCTTCTCCTGTATCACAAATGGCACAGGGAAGAGAAAGAAGCGGTAAGGAGTCATCATTTCTCCAGTGTAAAAGCAGGGAGCAATGAAAGTCTCAGGGAAATTCTCAGGGAGTTGTCTTTAAAGCACATACCTGGAAGGCCTCAGCGCAGGTCATTATGTCAAAAAGGAGTCAGACAAATTAGTGAAGGGCTGGTCCACCACAGGGATGGATCAAATCATGGGGATAAAATGATGAATCAGACAGACCTTGTGGCTTAGGAAATCTTTACCCTGTTGAGTGATGGAAGCAGAAATCCCATCCTTTGATGTTACACTTCGTTTCTTACAACTCTTTTCCTAAGCAACAGCTGTAAAAAAAAAAAAAAAAAAAAAAAAAAGATAGTTTGCTTTATCCCAGTCTATGGGAAGGAGTCTCAGTGGTTTTTCACAACTGAGATTCATATTAACTTTTTCATTAGTGACCCAACAGTGAAACTCAGCATAAGCAATAATGAATAAGCTAAAATAAGAATCATTGCAAATAGTTCTGAAAAGAAGAGCATCCCATGGCAGTTTCTGAAAGCCCAGAGCAGCAGGCCAGAAATAACACAGGGCACAGGCTTACCAAAGTTACTTCTGCATCCCCTCCTACCTTCCCCATGCCCAAGAGAAGGAAAAAAACCAAACAAACAAACAAACAAAAACACCCCACACATGAGAATATCAACTGGCAAAGCCCACATAACCCTCTATTTCAACTCTTCCCCTTGGAACATGCAGGCCACTGTGCTCCTTCAAGGAAAAACCCAAGATAGATGAACAACGTATGCTCGTACTACAATGGAGTATTGACCTTCCCCATGCAAAAAAGCCTTGAATGAGATTTATACTGCACAATTATTCATTGACATATTTTAAGGGCATTAAGTAAGGGTAGGGAAAATAAGCCAGTTACAGATATTCAAGAGAAAGGAGGACATGCAGACAGCTGTAGGGGCTGAAGCAGCAAACTGGACACGGACTACCAGCACAGGACAGCACCAGAAATAAAGGATGCTCATTGGGGATGCCCAGAGAACTGCCCTGTGTCCCTAAAGTACCAGTGCCTCTCTGCCCCTGAAGCTGCACATCTCCCCTCTGCTAATTCTTCGCTGTGCTGAGCAACTCCCCAGCAAGGCAAGACGGATGGCTAAACTGCATCACAACAAAAAAAAATGGAGCCACAATCTGTCCCCATGGCAGCTGCCCAAACAGGACTGTACTTGTTGCACAGAGCAGCGTGAAATAAATTCCAGCAAGTAGCAGAACACATTTCTTTGAAATGACCAGGAAGCCTACTTGGAAAACTAAGCAGTGCCATTATCTTTAGTCCCGTAAGAACTGCAGGGGCTTCAGTGCATTTTTGAGGTCATCAATGCTCAGTTCCTTCTCCTGGCACAATAATGATAGATGCCTTAAAAAGGGAGACACTCCTCAGGGAGGCACCAACCACCCACATTTTGTATTTGTAACTCCTCAGCCTCTGGACATCCACACGCTGGAAAGTTCACAAGGCAAAAATAAATAATTGGGCGCTCTCCCTCCTAACTATGCAACCCACCAGAGAAGGGCATTACTGAAGATAATCCTTCTTACTACCAGATGAAGTCCTTCCCTGGTGGCAAGTTTATGGAATTTCCAATTTCGCAGCCTCCCTCGGGGTTATCCTTTGAGTCACCTGAGCCTAAAGACCCCGGGCTGTAGCAAGGGAAGTAAGGCCCTTCGGTGCTACCCGGTATAAAGCTCTTCAGCGTAGCCGCCACATCTCCAGACTACAAACCTGACACGGGGGCTTAATGAGCCAAGGTGCATCCTGTAAACTCAGCCACTTGCAGCCCAGCGTCAAAGCCAAATACCTCCCCTCCTGTACAATGACCCCATAATGTCTCTCGGAAGTAAGAATATTGTAGCTGACGGACGCTATCTTCAGCTGGTGCCAACTGGTACTGTACAGACTCTAGTCTGTGCTCACTGGAGAGCCAAAAGCATCATAAATTTGCATTACATTACAGAGAGGAACCAGAAACTGAATGAAAGGGAAGGGGAGAGATTATTTTTCTCCAGGTCTATGGACAATTAATGTATCCCTTATGTAAGTTAGGTGTCACCCTGAGGACACAGGCCTGACTCTACCTTCTAGACAGTAACACAAGTCTCAGCATTCCCAGGAAGGGGATGCTCCCCCGACAGGACACCACAGCCCTGGAGGGGATTGCTCATCTTCAGTCTCCCCCTGTAAGTCTGGAAGCAGTTGCTCACTGCTCTTTCTCTTTTGCTTGTTAATGTCTTAAGCCTCCACCCCTGTGTTGAAGTTACCTGCATACAGCGAGTCACCCAAGGCCAATTTAACTATTTTCCCCCTCCCCTGGAATTGTAGTTTTCATATTTTATTTTTTTTTCCCCCAACTAGTCAAAAAGTGTATTTACAGGCATAAGATTTTCTAAACAGGGCACTCAATGCATACATGCTGTTCACTTTACCGAGTCCACAATTACCCGGTGGGATGCTGTCTATTCATCTAGCCTATTCCAGATAGAGAAAACACTTCACCACCCTTGTCATACCTTAACCTCAGCACTGACATCAGACAGTCAACCACCACAGTATCACTGTTAGCCTGCCAAAGAAAAGGAAAAAAAAAAATACATACAATGTGAGGGAATTTTTCCATTAAGATAATAAGAGAAAATGAGAGGCCGAATTCCACATGATGTCATGCCAGTTTTCAAAACCCATGTTTTAAAAGCAGTTAATCCCTCCCGCTGGGATTAAATTTGTCCGAATGCCTGGATGCTATAATGCCTTAAAATGGAACCATGAAAAATATGACTAGCTAAGACTTCTGGGCTGCAGACCTGTAAAAGAGTTGCAGTAAAAAATTCACCTTGTAACACCATGTATACGGTAGAGTAGTTCATTACTAAATTACCCAAAGTCATCCTCAGGTACACACCAAGATCTCCAAATCCCATTTAAATGGAAAATGTCCTCAGTTGGTCTCTTACCTGGAATACCTAAGCTTTGGTGAGCTTCTAAGATTGACAGTTTTAAATAAATAAATAAATAAAATCACCCTTGATTGATGATCCTGGAGCGAAGGCTGGAGGAGACAAATGGAGGAACTCTCCATTCAGGCAGGAAAGGGGAGAATGAAAATCCATTATTAACCCCGAAGTGATTAAGCACTGTGGATGCGTGCATGTACAAATATACACCAATATAGGCACCCACTTGCATACACCCATCAACTACATCTGTTCTGACAGGAAAACATTAATGTACTGAGAAAGAAGTAAACAGGAACAGCCAAAAGGTGGGAAATACCCTCTTAGGGTGGGTAAACAGTGGCAGAAAAATTTAAAGAAAAGCAAAAAGGAAGTGATCTTTCTTACAGTGTGTGCTTTCTTACAACTAATGCCTTGATTTGTCAGTTCTTGCAACTGTTGTGATTTTGAATAGCCTATCTTGTAAGCATCCCTGCTTTTGTCCTTAAAAACCAATTGCCTGTCAGTATAAATCCACTTATTTCAGCAGTTAGGACAACAGAAACAAGAGCCGCAGTTTGCCAGATGAGATTTAAATAGCGTTAAGCGGTTATTTTTGCAGAGTGAGGCCTTGCCTTTACAGAAGGGAGCAAACAGAGACACTGTGCTGCTGCTTTACAGCTCGAGAGGCAACTTCATCCCTCTCCCCTTCTGTAGTAAGGCAGAAACAATCCTTTTGTATTTGCATTCCAAGTGCGTAAGCAAGGATAAATTAATTAATGTCTTCTGCTCCACCCACACGGCTGGTCTAAGGTTCCTGGGAGGTTTACTAATGATGGAAGTTACTAATGACAGGCTTCCTGCAATGCTCCTGCAAACGCACAAGACTCCATCCAAGGTCACGACTGCTAAACATCTTTCCACTGCCCAGCTGAGCCAGCATTAGAAACCAGGTGGAGCTTTTGTGTTCAAGGCTGACCCCTGTAGGATTGTCCTAAACTAATTATTTTGTGAACTAGAATACCATCAGGGTTCATTTCACATTTCAGCCCGATACAACTGTTAGCAAACTGTTTCAACAATTAATGCCACGTTAAACATACACATGGTAACTTGGGTTTCTGCTAGCCCAGGCCCACTCTGCTGACAGTGGATTATAGAGAAACTTAACAAACATTTATTCCCACGTTTTCTCCACAGACCTGCCCAGACAGTGACTTCGAGCCAGTTCTCCACCATCCACTTACTAAGATAAATCAACTGAGCTCCCAGATTGTCTCCTTAAAGCACATTTCTGCCCATTTTAAATGGTTTTCATGGCTCATCTCTAACTCTCTCCAGAGACCAAAACTAGAGCCAGGTTTAAATATCTAACACTGCTGCTATCCCTACGAATACAACATTGCCTTTGTGGTCCACATCCCTCCCTCCCCAGCATCTTCTACCAGCTCACCATGTTAAATAGCATCCATCTCTGCCTTATGCTATCAAAACTCAGCTGGAAACAAACCTTCTCAGCTTATCATTTGGCCACATAATCAGTTTGATGAGCACTTAGTTGTTGGGATTTGTGGTCTTTTTTTTTTTTTTTGTATCATTCCAAGTTTTCTAGTCACCCAAATGATGCTGTGGTAAATCTTAAGGGTGCCTAAGTATGTTGTATTAATACTATTTGCCGAAGCTGTGATCTCACTAAAGATTTATAAAGTTTGTTAGACATGATCTGTTCTCGTAAAACCACCAGAATTCATAAAAAGCTCAAGTAGCGTAATGTAGCTACTGTTCTATCCATATCCTTCCACACTTAGACCTTAAAGTTATTTTGCCGCCTTCTTTAAAATATCCAACTGGAATTTACAATGACATTTAGCAAGAGAATGCTAGATGTTGGCTGCCCTTGTAAGTAATAATAAAACTTAAATATATATATATATATATATATATATATATATAATTTCCTGATGAAAACTCTTCATATTCAGAACAAGTTATTTTGACATAAAACCCAGGTTATATTAGTGCTGTCAAACTACAGGTGACCAGAAATACCAATCAGCAAGGGGCATCTAATCCACTAAAATATTTTTCCATCTATTTCAACTTTGCTGGGACTTTAACTTTCATATCTCTACCAGAGATACAATCACTATACTCACATTGGCCTTCATTTAATAAAATATTTATATATATATATATATATATATTATAAATATTTATACAATGTGTTTTCAGGCACACTGACTTAATTCTATTTTGAATATAGGTTACAAAAAGGAAAATTCTCTGACTAAATGCTACTATACCCTTGCTGGCGTCAGAAAATTTCTGCACAGAAACAGAACGGTTGTAAAAGATTGGGAAGGGTGCTATGAATTAAACCAAATCACATGGAGATGCCAGTTCCCATGGAGCAAGAGGTAGTTTCTGAAGGTCTCCACTGGGAAGAGTAGTCCCCAAGATGAAAGTCTTGGCCCATGGAGGTTCATTCCACTGTGCCAAGGGGAGCCAGGACTTTATCTTAAATGTTTATTCCATTTTCTTAATTACTGTTGAAAAAGAAAAGGTTATGCCTGGATGTGGCTTTTATTTAACTCGCTTTTCTAATGCCAAGCAAGGAACAGCTCTAATAATAAGCAGATCGTTAAAACAAAGTCACGTGTTTCTCTTTCTGAAATGCTGATTTACCCTAGTACAAGACAGAGCATGTTACTCATTGTGGAGGACAATTAAGTCGCAGAAACATTCACTGCTCCCTGGGAACAATTGGCACCATTATGCGATCAACAAATCTATGTCTTGTGTGCGTTCCCCACCACCACCCTTTTTTTTTTTTTCCTGCAGTCATCCAATATAAGCACGAGGGATGGGGGGATGTGGGGGGGAGAAAAGCGCAGATTGTGAAATTTGCCTCTAGCTCCTGTTTTTTCTTCACATACAGGCATACAGTACATATCCTAAAATCACAAGAGTAATACAAAAACTATGAAATTCTACAATAATAATTGGCTCATTCTCATAATGCGTTTTGATTTTTTTTTTTTTTTCAAACATCCAAGATAAGCATTTACAAGATTTTCTTCAGAAAGATAAAGGGTAAAGATTTACTTCAAGATGAAAAACAAAGCTGAGATATTCACAAGAACTCCTAATCCCTGTATTTGGCACTCTAAAGATAGAACTTTCCAAATACTCCAAGATTCCAAAACATCATCGTGCAAGTTGACAATGCAGATGTAAGGATTGGAGGGTGGGGTATCAGGGGTCATATGCCTCCCACTAGACTATCCCAAAACTTATGGAGTTTCATATAAATTGCATTAAAAATTAAAAATATTCTCCAAGTTCAACTTCAGCACTCTGATTTAACAAAATGCCATGGGTCAGGAAGTCCAATATTTTTCCATTTGGAGCGGGACAAAAACTGTGCAAAAAATGCATTCTCAGAAAAGTTCAGGTTTTGAACAATCTCAAAGTTGAGAGCTACCTTAGGCTTACTATTTTGTGAGCCCATTTCCAAAGATTTTATCTTTAGAACAACAACAAAAAGACCGTACCTTGCTTATCTATGTTTGATTGCTTGACATAATGCTGGTAATAAATTGTTCTGAAAACCCAAAATGGTTAAAAATTGTGCTTACTTTCTGTATCAAACAAAAGTAATCAGAATATGTTCTTTTTTTTCCTGCCCTTGCTTAGCAGAAAAATGCATGGTATTTAGAAAGAATAGCGCCTGAGGATTTAAGCAAGCAGAGATAGATCTGTGGGGTTTTGTTTATTTTCTATTCACTTTTGTGCACATCTTCCTTGTACTTTGTTTTTCCCTTTTCACAGCACAGGCTCAGCACCCTCCTCGCTGGTTTTGAAGATATACCCAGAAACAGTTCTGGAAATACTCAGGTCCCAAGGCACATACAGAACTGAGCAGTCTGACCTGCTTTCTGGAAGGTGAGACTCAAGCACGGATCTATAGAGATCTCAGGACGGTTAGGGCAGATTTTGTAGCACATATGAAATCAGCAGCAAAAGGAAACGAATTTAAACCTAGTAGGCTGAGAGAAAAGTACACCCACCTTTCAGTCTTGGTGTTCAGATTAGCTACCATGGTGCTTGCAATGTCTTTCTCCCTCTTTCCTCTTTCACCTTTCAGCACAGAGCATGAAATCATCTTCCCTCAAATTTCAACCAGAAAATTAATGGCCAAGGTTTCCAAAAGTTAACTCACCTTCGGCCATTTTACTTTAAGACAGACTATTTAATTAACATGCATCCTTTTACATACAATCATGGTTCTATATATTACTATTTTTTTTTCTCTCCTCCTTCCCCTGATTTGAGAAATACATCCCAGGTCATGTCACCGTGACAGACTCTCAGACTCTCGGGGGAACAGGGAGGCAGAGATGCACAGTAGGTATTGTTATAACAGGTGCCACTACTAATTGCATAAAGATTATTTTACAGCAATTACAGTGATGGCAGAAGTGCCAAAACTGATTCCAGGGAGCTTTTTTTCCTCATTTATAAGCAGTAAACAACCACTACTTTAATTAACAGTGTAAGTCAAATAAATCATTTCCTTAGCACGTAGAACCATCACTTACTCTATACAGGATAGTGGCAAAAAAAATAGAATAACTTCTCTGTAAGTTAAAAAAATTGGAAACATTTTTTGTCTATTATAAAGACACATTATAGCATAGGCATTTCTTTGAGGAAACAAAACTCAACTTTTAAATTATCTACAACACTGCATTTTAAATCAGAGGCACAGCCACATCTCATTTATTAAAAGACAGCAGGCAACTTAGTTCCTACAAGCACATACTGATTTTCTTCCAGAGTCAAAAGCATTGAACCGATTACACGCAACTAGAATTGGAAACACATGCCACAGCAAGTGTTTTATTTATAAGGAAAGAAAAAGACTTCCATTATAGATCTCCTAGGAGTACCTATGAGACCACTCGCAGACCAACGTCCCATTACGTTAAGTACTGGACAAAAACAGGACAAAAATCGCTGTCCAGACTCAAAGCATCAGTAGGAAGAGCACAAAAAGAATGCTTGAGCAAGGCAGTTATACTGGAAAAAGACCTTAGCATGGTTTGGGAATTTACTAGCTTTACAAGCAAATTAAGCTTTAAATATTTTAATACTACTTCTAGCTGGCTGTAGCTTCACAGTCGAAAATTTGTAAGTCATGTTAGAGCAAAAAGGCTTTTTTAGAGAAGTCAAACCAAAGGAAGCGTTCTGCAAAGAAAAGCTGAAAAGCACCAAACACTGAATTTCCAATAACTAGAATTAGAGAGACTCAGCCTAGCATCGGTAACTACAAAATTACAAACATGCTCTAAAACTCAGATTTGGCCCCTCTGGAGACAGAACATTAAAAATCTCTGGCTGCCATATTTTTTAAGCAACAGAAACCAACTTGTTTGCCACGTTGGTGTGTACGAAGCTCTGCATTACCATTAAACTATGGACAGGCTCTGTCCTGAAGCAGTGGTTCTCAGGCACTGAACTGAAGCTATCACAGAATCATCGAGGTTGGAAAAGCCCTTGGAGCTCCTCCAGCCCAACCATTAACCTCCCCCTGACCGTTCCCAACTCCCCCAGATCCCTCAGCGCTGGCTCAGCCCGACTCTTCAATCCCTCCAGGGATCACGTGGACTCCCCCCCCTGCCCTGGGCAGCCCATTCCAACGCCCAACAGCCCCTTCTGCACAGAAATCCTTCCTAATATCTAAACCTTTGCTGGCACATTTTGAGGCCATTGAGGTTCATGCTGAGCTCCTGCCCATGGGACCAGCCTCTTCCCAATCTTTAGGCTCCTAGTTGATGGCTGGGGATTAACAGCACTGGAAACTAAAACTCAAAGTTTCCTAAAGGGATGTACTTTAAGCTTGGTTTTCAGCCTGGTTTAAACTTTATTTATGTACATATTTTAATATACATTTAATTCTTTCGCCAGTTTTAACCAAATCATGTTCTTACATGTTTAATGAGTATTGGCAACCTCACATGGCAGGGAAGGGAGGAATATCGTCCCCAGCAAAGGAAAAACTGGAGCACTCAGTAGTTATCAGCACTGCTGCAACTACAAACCAGTCAATGCCTTGTCCCTGATGGTAGTTCGTAGACAAAGGAGGGAGCGGGAAATCCCTGCTCTGCGGGGTGGCCTAGGTGACAGCAGGAAGGGAAAAACGTGGAGGTCAGAGAGGGGAGAGGGAGGAAGAGGAACTGTGGTTATTCCAGCGGTAACAAGACACAGAGGCAGAGGGTAGGGATCTGTAGATCTTTAACGCTGCTACTCCTACTATTCCAAAAACTATTTATATATTTATAGATGTATTTTTTTAATATTCTATCTGGAAAACCTGACAGGGGATTTGCAAAGATCACGTCCTGCCTCCTGACTGAAACGACAGCACAGAAGCTCAAAGCCTGGAAATCCCTGTAAAAGCCTGTAAAACTCCACAATCTTGTGATAACTGAGCTCACTGGGAAACGGCGGGTTTGCAGTTTGGAAAATTCTTAACTTCCAGAAAGTTTCCATCCCAGATTGGGAGGCTTCCTAGATGCCTTAGATCCCCCCGTTCCACAAGAGTCTGAGCAAGCAGTGTGCTGAAAAACAAGGGAAACAGGCAAGAGGACAGGTTGATACGTAAACCAAAGGTGCCACAGGCACGGGGTATCTTCTGATGAACTCGCATTTTCCAGTGACAATGCTAGAAAGCCTCTGGCCCGCTGCACTGAAAACCCAAGAACCAGAGCTCCTGTCAAACAGTACCACACTGCCCCTCCTCATCCATCAGTTTGCCTAATGGGTAACACACCAGGAGAACAAGGAGGCTGTTTGAAAGACTCTCAGTAGAGACAAAGGAAGGCTTGTGAACTTACCCAGAAATGTCCCTCGGCCACGCAAAAAGAAAAATTTGACAAGGATGTTCTGGGCGGAATAATGCTCAAAACAGTTTGCAGTCTGGTTTTATCTGGTCATTGCTGAAGAGCACAGGAGCTGAGCAGTTCAGTGGTATAAAATAATGGGTGTACTGCTGACATCATTTGTCCTGATAAAGATTTAAAAGTGTGATGGCAGGATGATCTGCTACAGACCACCACCTTATCAGGGTGCCCATAAAGAGCAGAACAGGAGCTTGATGGTGGCTTGCCTACAGGAACTGCCAAGGGCATGGCCAAGGATGCTGACCAATAACGGTTCACGAATTTTTGTGCTCCTCTTGTCTACAGGTAACTTTTGTCTCATCTTTTACATACACAGTAAACTATTTGGATCTGGCACCTTGTTACTATTCTGAGTTTGTACAGCACTTAGCAAAGTGGGGACTGGGTCCACCACTCT
The DNA here is from genome assembly GCF_003259725.1 of Athene cunicularia. Taxonomy (NCBI): domain Eukaryota; kingdom Metazoa; phylum Chordata; class Aves; order Strigiformes; family Strigidae; genus Athene; species Athene cunicularia. The sequence goes on from NW_020799092.1 coordinate 23,820,696, forward strand.
GCATTACAAATAGTAAAAAAAAAAAAAAAAAAAAAAAAAAAAGAGTCAAAACTGAGCTCTACCACATGCACTGAACTTGTCGAGTTTAATCCCATGGCATGGAGGGAAGGTAAAGCCTTTGCAAGTGATGAAAGACACATTCATATCTAGGCTAGAGTTTACAGCCATCAAGGAGCTAATCACACAGTTGACATAAATCCTAGTCTAGACAAAGCTTTGTACACTGAAAATACAGGGCAATGGCATGGAAGACAGCTTCGCGCCCTTCTGGAATGAAGGCTGAGATAATTTCAGCTAAGGCTAGAGAAGATTTTAAGCACCAGAGATTCATGCTGATTTACACTGTCTTAACATTTTACTGTGCCTTTTAAGCACACAGTCTAAGTCCAAATCCCCTCAGATATGGATCTACCAAACCCACACTTCTTATTTACAAAGGTCATTTTGCATATTTTGGCCCCAATTGATGCCAGTGTTTGTTAGCTACCGCACAACAGTGAGAACATGATGGTACTTAACCCTGTTTTCTGAAAGTCTCTCACAACCTCATGCACCAAGCCCTTGATTTGCGCTCCCTCTGACCATTTTAACTAATCTGCACACCCTACAATGCCTCGTGTGGAGAATAACAGAAATGGTGTTGCACTAGATCAGAAGAAGGAAAGCAGGAGAGTAAGAGATGGGGAAAGATGCAGCCAACGTACTGCATGGCCCACACAGTCACTGCCAGGAAGCCAGAGACTCCAAAATCTTCAGCCAGGGTTAAATGCGCGTCCTGAAAAATGACTTTAAAAAACACACACGTCCATACAAAACAGTATTTTTTAAAAATCATTGTTCACTGAAAGGTAACGACGTGCAACAATGACTTGTTCTCAGAGCTAACTGCGGTTAAAGAAATCTCCAGAAACCAGGGACAAATGAGATAAGGCAGTATAAATGAAAACTGCTGAGAAGCGAGAAATGCCGAGTTAAAGACGGTTTTGTGAGGAGGTGGATACCTTAAATCCATCCTGCTCAACGCGAGGCGGGAATAAATAATCTAAACTTCTCTTGCTGTTGTTACACAGGCTGCCTAGTAATTATTTCGGACCTTCAGAACAGACCATCTCTGCCACAATAAGAGGATGGAGCAGGAGGCAGGACAGTCAGCACCGTGGTGAGTCCAGCCCCAAGCCCCAGCTGCCCGGTGAGCTGGGTCCAGCTGTGTCCACCAGCAGAGGGAATAACAGGAGAAGGCTGACGAAGAGGAGCAAGGGGGTGTGTATCTTCCAAAAAGCAAGCACGCTGTGTTTCAGTGGGGAGTTATCTTCTGAGGGCTTTCATCTGTCAGATGCCACGACTTTTCTCCTCGCCTCCCCAGCTTTCCTACTCCTTGGCACATGTATTACTCCTCTGCAGCTTCTGCTGTCACAGAACAGTCTTGCTGTGGTAAGTATTTTGGCAGGTCTTCAGTTACAAGGAAAACATCCTTTCTGGCAGGCCCAACCCCCTGAAACATCATGAGACCAAGTACAGAAAGGGCGAGACTAAATCTAAGGTTTATTAATACCGGTTTTGGGCAAAGCCTCTACCCAATATACAATACTAACTTTTCCACCTCAGGATGTGTCCGGGTGGGGTTGCACTGAAGTATTTGCTATAGTCCCAGATCAGATGCTGGTGTACTAAAATAAAAACATCTTCAAACTTTTACATTTATTTCCAGTACTGATTCAACACTGCTACAAATATCACTGTGACAAGAGAAGGGAAGTTACATTATCCTAACTGTGAAAAACCAATTCAAACCGTTTGTCTCTGGGAAATGTTTTCTAGGCACTTTTAAGTGTGGAGACTCAAAATTAGAAGAAAACACCTGGATTTGCATCCAGTGGGAAAGCACCTACCGAGCTGCTGCTATATGTGATGAGGAGCCCTTGAAATGAAAACAAACCAACTGCAAATCACACTAATGGGAAGGCTGTCACTTCTGGATTCAACCATAGAAATGAAATATAACAGGGGAAAAGAAATATTGGCTTTATTCCCAGACACAAAAAGTAAATCATCTGCAGAGAGAATGACATTCCTCTCCTCCCCTTCCTTCCAAAGCAGATATTGGATCTATGGAAGTGAGTACACAGAAACTTTCCCACCTTTTGACAATCCAATTTAGGAAAAAAAAAAAAAAAAAAAAAAAAAAAAAAAAAAAAAAAAAAA
>NW_020799092.1:23822947-23827695 GCF_003259725.1 Athene cunicularia
AAAAAAAAAAAAAAAAAAAACAAAAAAAACAAAAAAAACAAAACACTATAGAAACTATACATATAGTTACATATGTATAGAAACTATACATATCTATTAAATACCTGATAAAATTATCTACAAAATTTAACAGCTTCCTGAAGGTGGACAATAAAATATGTAATCTCAACAATGCCAGGAATCTCAGTTCCACAGGATCCTTGAAGGAAATGGGGGAGTCCACATAGAAGGTATTTTGTGAAATTTTATATATATATATATATATATATAAATTTATTAAATATATATATATATAAATTTATTAAATATATATATATAAAGGTCTGAGGACTGAAATAGTCTGGGTTTCCTGACCTGGTATCTCAAGATGGACACTTAAAAATTATGAAGACTCATTACACCTTAAACGCCCCCCCCCCAGGCTCAGCAGCTCTTTGGGAAGCACAGACACCCCCAATCCCTCCCCCTGACCCAGCCAGGTCTCAGCAGCCAGGCAGAGTTGCCCCCTCTCAGTTGTGTGGCTACAGACCTTTAAAGGGCCAGAACATATTAAATGGGAAACAAACCAGTAATAATATCCATCACAAATATCAAATAATTGGTTTAGGTTTTTGTTTGGGTTTTGGGTTTGGGGGTTTTTTTTGTATCACCTAATCCCAGGCTTGAGCCCATGTTCTGGAAAGCCCAGGTAGAACCAAGCCCTTCAACACCACGTATTTGCAAGTGCCCATTCCTATGTAGACACCAAAATGAGTGACCTCAAATGAGAATTTTGAAATATGCATTTCTAATCCAGGTACTCAAATAGCATGTGGGACTTTCCTAAAAGCTTTGCTACCAAGTGGAAGACCCAGCTTTCACACGTTCGTTACCCCTGTGGTCAGAAAAGAGTAGTTGTGTACTCAGCTCTCACAGCTCTCTGAAGAATATATTCCAGTCCCCCAGAGCTCTGGTATCTGGCAAGTTTTCAGTATCACATACTTGTTGACTGCCCTAGTGTGCTCCAGGATAATGCTGAATTATGAACCCAGCCCCCTGTACAAAGTGCTCCCGTATTCTTTTCAAAAGACTTCCCTCCTCCACCCCGAAAGTTAAAGAAGCAATTCAAGCCCTGCTGTGGAAATACCAAATTTGTGTTTTAGCTAAGAGGACTGCAAAGCAGGGTGAACAGAGCTTTACAGAGATCAAAGGGACAAGCCAGCAGCCCTGGTGAAAAGTTAGAGCAGGGAGGGTGCTGAGGCCACACAGAAAAAGCCATGCCTCTCATCCTTTCCATAGAGAAGTGAGAGCAAAACGATCAGGAAACTACAGGGATGAGCAAGAGAAGCTGAGTATAGAGGAAGCAAAAGAACTTGAGGTAAGCAAGTATGCAACAACTAGGTTAAAAAAAAAATATTTTTTTTTTTAAATCACATGGATCAACCGTCAGGTGGAGAGTTACTACGGTGCTGAGTCTTACAGGCTGAGTGATACTTGCTATGCCCTAAACTGCAACTTCAAGCCATTAATGGCTCAGGGTGAACACAGGTTTTGGCTTTAATCTTAAAATATACCTGCTAGCCACCCGGCCCATTCTTCTCTGTCATCTCTGCACAGGAGATAATGTGAAGGATGCTATGGGTGCTTAATCGTGTGAGCAAGAAAAGGTTTTTCTGAGGAAATTATTCAGCTGGAAGGGAGCAGGGGTCAACCCATGCAAACCCCCCAGCCCTTGCAAGGAAGCAAGGCAGCACACAGAGCCAGTCTCAGACACCTACTGCTGGTGTGTGATGGAGCGGGGTGTGGCACAGCATCAGCCCACCCATGAAGGATAAGAGGGTGTCATTCTGCAGGTGAAACATATAGATAGTCTCTTCAGGTCAAGGCTGAGCCATTGCAATTCCACTGCTACTGCTCGTGCCACACCTGATAGATCAGAAATCGATTTCCATTCCTGCCAGTCTAGCATCTTTTCTGACTATTGCAAGTAATTTTAAAGAAAAAAAAAAAAATCAAACACCCCTTTCTGATTATTTTCTGTGTATTCCTTTGGAATAAAGATACTTGGCAAAATCTTCAAACTTAGCAATTTAAGTTAAGCACTTAATTCCAAGTTTAGAGACTTAGATACAGATATCCACACACCTTTCTGCTGAACATTTATAGAAGAGCCTTATTTTTAAGGAGAACAAAACCCTGGGAGGTGAGGACACTGAAAACATCTGAGAATTAGAGCTTAAGTCAACACTAGACTCGGAGACTGAACAAAATCAACCCTTTCTTGGTTTATATATAGCTGACTGGTTAGCGATCGCAGCCAAACATTTCCTCAAGTTTCCATAATGAGTCATACCAAACATTGGTTAACCTCATGGCAACAAGCTTGTATGCAAGGAATGGAAGGTTAAAAATAATAAAAATAACATGCAAATCTGCAGCATTTATGCAAGATCTCCATCCACACTTAATATTCACTAGACACGGCAGATTTTACACCACATCAGAGAGCATACCTAGACATGCAGAACTGACATTTATTTCATGTCGTGTTCGGGTTCAGATACATGACAAATTATTAGCAATTTTTAGGAACAAGTTGACTTACTATAAATCAAACTCTAATATCAGTGCAGTTAGTAAGACACCATACAAAGCACACATAGTAGCAAGATTATAGTATTTTGTTAGGAAGGTGATTTATTGCTTGGCATTTCTTGGAAGTTTTGGGGCCACCAGTAGAAGAGTCACTTACCAGTTTTGAAACACAGCACACACAGTCTGTCTCTGCCTACTGGCATTTAAAGATTGGTTGTTAAAGTTAAAAACTCTCTTCCTCGTTTCACTGAGATGCTCTAAAAGTTTATTCCTGCTACTTTTTTCCAGCTATATGTTATCCAAGTCAGGGTCTGCTTTACTTCAATCTCCTACCCTCTATGTAGCTGGCAGAAACTACCCCTCCTTCCTCCCAGAGTCTTCACAGGTTTTATTAATCAGCTATAATCTTATGGGAAAGTAAGATTACTTAGCCTCTTCCTAAGAAAGCATACCTTTAGGTATCTCAAAAGGTTTCTGAAGAGCTCATAATTCCCCCACCCTAGTTCAATGATGCTTATTATTAACACTTTTCCTCTTCAGTGTGGAGTCAAAATCAATTCCCTCCTAACCAGACCTCCAGAGTCACATCTTCCTTATACACTTACCAGCTTTAGAGCACTCAAAACTCCCAGAAAAAAATTACAAAACTTTTTGTAAATGCTCTTCACTCCAAGGCTCCTTTGCAGTGATTTGGAAATGAAGTCATTTGTTCCTTCAAAGGAACGCCAACAGTGCTTTAAAGCCTGAAAGCCACAAGGTTGCTTCATCAACTGCAGAACTGAAGTCACCTGTTACCCTGACCCAAGGTGATGAGTTGCTGACACAGGAGAAAAATTGGTATTACTTACTATCTCAATAGGGTGAACCAAAGCTATAGATCCAACACATCTTTTGAGTAGTAGTATCTGCTATTATTGCTATGCACAGTACAAGTAGAATTTCAAATTTAGTAGTGAGCTGAATAAGGTAATGTCTTAAATCAAAACCAAAGGAGTTTAATTCTGTCAGTGCAAAAGCAATCAAAATAATATGATGTTTATTTATCATCCCTTCAACTTCACATGGGAAGATTTATTTCAGAAAATACTACATAAACAAAACTTAAAATTTAGAAAATCTAACACTGCCCCCCGAGAAGTATGCTGAACATCCAAAATTGCACATACCGAGCCCCTTTTCTAATGAGGTTTTCAATCCTTATTTCATGACTTGATAGGTATGGGAGAGATGATTTTCAGTTATGCTCCATCTTGATCCTTGTTTTCATCCACCATTTTCATCTGAATCACAGAATCAACCGGGTTGGAAAGGACCTTGAAGATCACCTAGTCCAACTGTTCATCTAGCATTTGCAGTTCCTGAAGGAACCTGAGGTTCATCGGAGGAGATTGTGTCACTGGTTGAGAAGCTACAGTGGTTAGTGGCCAGCACAGTTAAGCTCACCTATGGGCTGACCACGCAATCATAAGACCTACAGCTTCGCTCCACTACGAGAAAGTTTTGCAAGTTACGCCAACGTAAGTGGAGTAACACCTACGTCTTTAAACAAAGATTGTCAGCTTAACAGAAGTTGAGATGGGAAAAAAATACAATGCTATGGCTTTAAAAACATCCCTTACTCTTTGAAAACCCAGCCTTCCTATGGAAACAAACCTTCCTGGATGACACCACAGGGCATGTTCTGGCCCAGATTTCTTCAGGACGGTTTAATTAATCATCATTTAATTAATGATAATTTGAGGAGCAGCTGGAGAGATGTATGCCCATCACTTCAAGGCGGTGTGATTCACAGGAAGAAATGTGGGAGAACAGTTGTAAGATATGAAAAACAGCGCTCCTTTGTTTTCCCCACCACATCTTGTCTTTGACGAGAGGCTGTTCCCTAGCTCCCAGTGGTGTCATATGGAAAAGAGAAAGCACGTTCAGCAACCTGTTCATACTGAAAATCTTGTTTTGCTCCTGGATTTAATGTAAATACAGCCCTGTTTGGGCACTCACTGAAAGACTCGGCAATCGGCTCATATTTGGTGGGACCTCCCTCTTCTAAACTGAATCACAACATCCAGAATTTCCCCACCTTGGCTTTTGCCTCTCTTTTACCTGTTCTAAAGAGCAGACCCCAGTAGATGATACTTTCCCATGCTATTTCTTAAACTCTACTATTTTTTTTTCCA
>NW_020799092.1:23827745-23831340 GCF_003259725.1 Athene cunicularia
AAAAAAAAAAAAAAAAAAAAAAAAAAAGAGAGAGAGAGAAAGATGCTGACTTAAAGGGGAAATGATTTTTTTCACAGGCTTTCCGAGCTGTGAAGCAATCTGCAGTGTGATCGGCAGGAAATGACCACAAACGTCATGATGGTACTAAGAGTCTGTAACCAGAAATATTTAAGAAATCCTGTTCTTGATCATTTGATCCTGTCACAGAAAGTAGGAAATTAAGTCATGCTAATTTTCAGTGAGAAAGGAGCTTATGGAGCCTTTGGTGGATTGTAACTGTTTGTAATACTAAACCTCTACTGCTACAAATAAAAGGCACATGATATTTTTTATTACTCTCATCCATGATTTTTTGTTGGGTTTTCATATAATTTTTTGTTCTTGTCACTTGCATAAAGGAAGCTGCTTTTCTTTCTGAGCAGACAGTGGGAAGAATCTCCTGGAACACTTCTCCATAACTGAAAAATCAGGGGGAAATATCCCCCCTTTCTCAATTTTAAACATTACTTTTCCTTCTTTCTTAAATTGAATGTAAGTTAAAACCCCAGGATTTTAAAGCTCAGTCACATAACTCTAATGTTCTGAGTTGTGTATGAAAAATATTGATACTTATACATACAAAAAGATTTATAAACACGGTTAATTAAGATTCTGCCAGAGTGCTCAGACTGCTTTGCATCAGAAATTTAAATTGTAAAATTTTTAATGTAACCATGAATCTCAGATTAAAAATTACTTCTTGACAATTTCCCGGTCAGCCACCTAGCAGCACCAAGAAGAAAAGCCCAAGTATCTCCCTAACCGGTGCTGTGTGGCTCTCCAGGAGATGGATCGTGTGTGAGAGGGACACTGGGACTGCCGGGGGAATGTGGGGAAAACGCTTGGAAACGTCCCCCTGGCATCTACCTCAGAGCATCCCGGCAGCCTTCCCACGGAGTGGGCGTGGGGGAAGCCCTGGTGAATTTGCACCACAGGGTGTTGGATGCCAACATCTAGGAAAGGGGCCGAGAGGAAGAATGGAGAGAAAGGAAGAAGCAGAGGGAGCGGGGGGACCAACAGACCCAAACCCAGTGTTGGGAGCCCTACGTGACAAAATGTGAACCAAACACCTGCCCCGCAGCACCGCCACTGCCTCAATCCACACCCCTTGAACTTTCTCCTCTCAACTTGGTCAAACGAATAGATGTAGCTAACTGGGCAGCTCAGGCCAAGCACACGCAGTGAACATGTTGACTACCACAAAGAGACCCATGAAAGATTACCAGCTCCTCATGGAAACAGAATAAAGACCAGAAATCTTTTCAGAATTGGGTCCATAGCTAGTAACCAGTGTTTAAGAGGCAGCTGGACCATGCCCTTAATACCACGCTTTAACTTTTGGTCAGCCCTGAAGTGGTCAGGCAGTTGGACCAGATGATTGCTGTCGGTCTCTTCCAACTGACATGTTCTAGACAATTCTATTCGCTTTATTTTGAAGTGGTGGCTGGGGTGTGCGGGGAGCAGAAAAAAGCCTCCAGATGGATGATTAAATACAAGCAACAGTTAGCTCGTGGTAAAGCACTAGTTTGAGTAGCCATGCTACTGGGGCCGCTGCACAGCACTGAGTAAAGACTTTGTGATCCGTTCTGTCGCTATTCTGTTCGAAATACACACTAGTAGCCGATATATAATGTTCACATTTTAACTGAAAGACTATTAAACATATGCAAGTAGTTGCTTGTCAATCCAGCAGCGTAAAAGGGCTAGAGAGCAGCCCCGGGGCAGCAGCACTTGGAAGAAATCCCGGATGTTTTAAAAGCTGCTTGTGTATGAGTTATTCCTTCCACTGGACACACAGATGAAAACCAGGGACAGCTTAGTGTGAAGTACAGAATTAAAATTGCAAGAAAGAGGGTAGATATCACCAGTTTGTGCCGGTCACTCAAAGCGGGGAAAGCATTTCTCTTTAGAGCAACAATTTAATTTATTCTAAATTGCGCCTTGTCAGACTTGCACTCAAGGGATGCGGCTTAGAGTCAGACACCTTTGGTGGACATTGTCATCTGCCCATCAGAATAATGAGAAAACACACTGTGGCCTTTTTTTACTTGACTATGAGACACAGACCTTGAGCCATTTCTCTCTCATGCGTTCAAAAAGCCAGGATTTTTTTTTTCCAGTTCGTTCCACAAAAGACCTAGATGACCCTCCGTGGCCTGATTTTTAAGCTGACATCTAGACTTGCCCCAGGTCACCCCACAGTGCTACATTAAAGCAAAGGAGATGAGGCACATTGTGGGTTCCTGTGCTCAAGAAGCCACCAAGCTGCACGCACCAATAGCATCCACAGCCTGTGGCCCCACTTCTGCCCTCTGGTCTTAAATTAACCTTACCTATACCAAGAGGTCTGACACATACAGACACCAAAATAGTAGTTAGATGAATCACACTTAGGGCTGCATATGTGTTTACAGTCATGATTTCCAAAAAGGCGTTTTGCAACCCTTCATAGTCACAGCATTCGTCACTACCAACAGGCTCCTGTTTATTAAAGCTCTGGGCTCCCATCCTACAGACACGAGACTGCTCGCATTTTTGGAAGGCAGATACAAGTACTACTATCTGCAGCACGAGGGTCTGAAACAGTAATTTCTCTTGAAAAGGAGCTAAACTGTAAGCTACATATTCCACGGTGTCAAACTACTTCTATGAAAACTTAAGGGGCATCAAGACTATTTTTTGTATTCCATGACAATTAAAAAAGCAGGTGTGTTTTCATTTCCCTAAGTAAAACTATGACATGTTCCACTTCCTTCCTTCCTAAAATGACCTACTTTCATCATTGGTAGGAGTGAGAGTCTCAATTATTTGGAACTGATGCTTATACTTTGGCTAAGAGTTTAAACAACCGGGAACAAAATAGTTTTGCTTTTTATCCCATGCATTTTTTCTTGGAGTTTGAAAATTATTATGAAACTGATTATGAAAACATGCCATAAGGCTTCCTAAGTTCACACTGAGATCTTCCAGTTGCTGTCCTGACATTATCAGTACTAATGTATCGTCCACACAAAGGACTCATGCCAAATATTTGCAAGGATGTGCCTAAATATTTTTTAATCTTCTTCAAGTCTTGATTAAAAAAGTGAATTAAAACCACAGAACTGAAGAGGTCTGGCTTCAGGTCTTTACTTCCATTTACTTGCATTTATAGAGGAAGACCTAATTTCTAGTGAAATCCCAAGGAGCTTTGTGGATTCTTCAAAGCCTTTCTCTGGTGGCAGAAAGCAGACAAACTTCCAGGATGCACAGATTTACTCACAGCGTGAGGTCTTCCAGAATTTACTGTTATGGATACCAAACACCAAACACTTTTCCTCCAGCAGTGGAAAAAGGCCAGTGCCTTTGACATAGTGTTATCAGCATGACTGATCCTATGAGTCATTTTTTGCAATGGAATGAAAATCTTGACTCTCCAGCTCCAGGACCAGCCTCTCCCTCGTGGAACCAAGTTGTGAAAGCCAGCAGGAATCATTTACCCATTACAGCTCTCTCCCCTATATCACACAGAATTATTGCTGCATTTAAAAAAAAAAAAAAAAAAAAAAAAAAAAAA
>NW_020799092.1:23831390-23833852 GCF_003259725.1 Athene cunicularia
AAAAAAAAAAAAAAAAAAAAAAAAAAAAAAAAAAATCACTGAAAATAAAACCAAAGCAAAACAACCTTTTGGGTTTTTTTTTTCTTTTGTGACTGGCTTGTACAGCCAAAGATGTTGTCTCCCTACAAAGAAGGAAATTGTTATTATTTTTCCCCTCTAATCCACACTTCTCAAGAAACTCTGTTAATCCCTATCCTTCACTGGAGAAAGCTTTGTACTTTATCTCTCTGCGGTTCAAATCGTTTATCCCTGGCTGTTCAAGAATGCTGAAAGAAACGTTTTAAAAGACCTGAAGTTGTTTATGCAAAGGAGGCTAAAGGCATCCAGCTAGTTGACACTAGTCCTTCCGCATATTTGTAAAGGTAGAGATGTGGGGAAAACAGGTCAAGGAGGCTGTGAACCTCAGTACTTCTGCAGTACTTACCAGTGGTTCCCAACACCCTTTAGTACAGTTAGGAGAGAAACTCCTTCTCTGCTTTGCCTTGCTTTATGAATCAAAGGATCAAGGTCCTTTGGATAGCGTGGTCTGAAGGGGAAAACCTCAGGAAAATTAGAAGCAAACACTTCTCCTTTTCAATATTGACACAAACAAGACATTTAGTTTCCCATTAAAACAAGAAAAAATGTTTCAGCTTATCCGTATGTGAAAACTAAGCGTTGCGTCTAGATGATTAGGAAGGTAATTTTAAGAGGCTTCTGATAAACTCAGATTTCTTCTTATCAGCAATATCCCAAGTTTGCTCTTCTCTGTTGCAGGGAGACAAAATAACACTTCAACCATCCAGTACAGTTTTAAGTGCAGATAATAAATATTTCATGCAAAATATTTTGGCCTATTATCCCAAGTAAATACAAGGTTTTAAAATAATAAATCATTCTGAATTACTTCTACAAGGGTCATAAATTTCCATTAGTGATTTCTATTATGCAGAAATTCAGTTGATTACTATCTTGTTCCAATAGTCAGAGAAGTTCAGGTAATGTTCAGAGAGATGCGTCTACCAGATCATCAGACTCTCGAAGACCGAAACACAAATGTTCTCTCTGGACCCTTCATATGGAATGAAAAAAAAAAAAAAAAAAAAAGCCACATAAGCACAAATTCTAGCTATTTTCACTCCATGTTCTTGAAAATACTAAAAATGCACAAACGGGTTTCACTTCTTCATAATTAGATTCACCAGATGAATGCGGAGAGTTTAGAGTTAAGTAAATACAAACTCACTGGAGGTTTTGATCCAACAGGTCCATTTCTTGCCTCTGATCAAAAGGCTACTGCCCAGAATTTTAAGGGGAGTTGCTTCAACAGCGTAAGCATAAAAAGCTTAATAATACAAGGGCAGGAGGAGGGTATCCAAAGTTTTTCTTTTATCCTTAACTTTGGGAAGTTATATTACTTATATAACTTTTATTATTTATATGACTGTTATACTACAATAATTACGTATTACTGATATTAACGATCAGGCATAAATTCTTAATGTCAGAGTAAAAAAAAAAAAAAAAAAAAAACAAACAAAACACAACATACTGAAAATCTGTCCCAGGTCTAGAGTGGAGACACAGGACTTTCACTTGCTCAGTTTACCGTTACCACAAGAGTTGAGTCACGTGCACTTACCGATCTCAGCCTTGCTGGATCTATATTGTTGTCACTAGCCTCCATCCCTCCCGTTCCCTTTACTGACATCTAAAATAAAACCAAAATTCTTGAGTTTGCTTCGAGTTAAGCGCCCTTCGCCCTCCTCTCTGGAGTCAAGCTCATCTACAGCCAACCCATCTAGAGACCCCAACCCCAGAGCAGCAGCAAACTTCCAGTGGCATCCCTGAACATGCTGCGGCTCCTCACTCTTCACCTTTCAGACACTCGGACCCTGAGGCCACTTGGATGCTCGGCCACAGCCGCGAGCGATCCACAAACAGCAACACCACGGAACCCTCCCCAATCTCTCCTTTTCCATTCATACCTGTGGTGCAGAGGCCTCACGGTTCGACTACAGTTGTGCACTCAACAGCCGCTTTTGAATTTCTCCAAGCTCTTTATTTTCCTGCCTCGTTTTCTGATGGAAATATATTCACGTTTTGCAACCTGCTCTGGGAAACAGCTCCCCGATTCAACATCTCCTCCACCCTATTAGCTCCGGAATGTGCTCTATCTTATCATTTATTTTGGCAACAATAACTCCGACACGATTTTATTTGCATTTTAGCAAGTCTTTTCTGCTCTGTTCGGGGTTTTTCCGACTCTCGGTAACTGCTGAATTTCTAGTCAGGCTGTGTTAAGGTTCAAGCCCTCAGTTTTCATTCCTGGAGCTAACAGACTCCGAGGTTGAGCGCTGAACTTCCCCTTAGAACCCAAAGGAAATTTTCCACCGAAATTGAGCGGGGTTTGTGTCGCAGCTGGGCTGACGGAAGGGCCCGGCGGATCAGTTGGCGGGCGGAAACTTTCCCCCCCCCCCCCC
>NW_020799092.1:23833902-23855333 GCF_003259725.1 Athene cunicularia
GGGGGGGGTGTCGAGCCCCTTCCTCGCACGTCGGTGTGAGCTGTGGGGTACGTGAACCCCTCCCAGTGGAAGCCCCGGCTGGAGCTGTGGCTTCAGCCTCCCACCTCCCAGGCAGCATCTCGTAAAGGAAAAACTAAAAGAGTTTAATCTGTAGGAGCGCACCACCAGCAGAAGTAGAAATTGTGTCCCCGGTGCAGTTTTCTGGCGTGATTATTTCTTGTTTGCCAGGCGGTGTCGGAAAGCCCAGGGATTACAGCTGCTTCCCCAAGCACTCGGACCCTGGACATCAGAATTTAGTGTCTTTTTTGCCTTATGGAGAAATACCCGGGAAACACAGTACGACTGCCAGTGTCCCGAATGGATAGGTGTGGAGTGTGAGGCTCAAAACCCAATGAATTTTCTCTTGGCTGCAGTGGAGAAATGCGTGTGTGGCTCCTTTTCACCCTCTGATGTGGAGAAGTTAAGTCGGAGCTGTGGAAGGAAACGTTGGGGGGGGGGGACGACGGGACTGGAAGAAGACGTGATGCGGATAAAATACTTGTGGCCTCTCAATTAAAAACGGGTTTCAGCGAAGTAAGAAAATGGAACTGGGTTGCAATCGAGGAAGCTGTGCAGGGCAACTTTATCAGGGCACAGAAAAGCAGATACTGCCACCAGGGACTTGCCAGGAGGGTGAGCAGGGGAGGGATATTTGGAGGCTTATACCTGGTAGAAAGGAAAAACCTAACAAAGCCCTGGCTGAAACCTCTGAATCAGTGAGGTGTTAAACTTCTTGTTGAAACAAGAGGGAATATTCATGGTTTAGTGTTTGTGGGTTTATTTTTTAAAGCTACAGATTTCCTACAAACTGTTTTATAGCACAAGAATGCTTGTGGCAAAGGCATTCCCTCAAAGACACTCAACATGAGCATTGCCACTTTGCTCTGGGGCCCAGGGCTGAGAATAGCAACCATCTTTTTGTTTAGCTCAGGAGGCATCTGTGGCTTTGGGGGTGTTGTGGTAATAAAGCTCAGAAGCTTTACTTGCACCTTGGGTTGCCCAGTAAGCTCAGGTGCAGGCTTGACCTGTTAAATAGGATGGAGGAGAGGATGAGTAGTGATGGGGCTGGGGCTATATCATACACAGGCTGGTACAGCTGCCCTGCACAGGGCTACAACCCAGAGGAGCCATGAGTGTAGCTCCGAGTGGCCTTAGGGGTCGGCAGTGACCAGCTGGGATGTGAGAAAACCGAAGAAAAAAGTGTAAGAAAAAAATAATTTAAGGGAGGTGAATGCTGCCTCATCTCTGAGTATCCCAACAAGTTGCAGGAAGCACCAAGAGATAGTAAATGCAAGCAGCTTGGGTTAGCCAGAGAGAAGAAGTATTTGTAGACCATCTGGAGTAGCACTTGGCTCTCAGGGCTCACTGCATGTATCTGTTCCCTAACAAAAAACTGTCCAAGAGGAGTCGCAGGTATGGTATTAGTAAGCCTCATGCCCTCTGTGGGGAGACAAACAACAACTTGGGCTATTTTAGACTTAGGTCTCAGTGAACAGTGTAAAAAAAAAAAAAAAAAAGTGTCTTGGGCCAGGCAGCACTAGAGGGCAGGAACAACCCTAATAAGAAAGAAGGCTTTAATGTTTCTTATGACATTGGAGACCTGGAAAGTCTATTAAGGAAAGGAAGTAAATTGAGAAAACTAGTGTGCCTGAGTGCAGTTCTGATGCTAAAATTGAAGGCACAGTCAGTGAGTGGCTTTTGGCCTTGGGAAGCCCTCACAGGAGGAGGAACAAGCCTTTGCTTGCGTCTGAGTAGGGTGTGTGTGGTCCTGTTGCCCAAGTTCTACTGGGGACTGGTGACAACGATGTAGTTAATTTAGTGCATCTCCTGGAGCAAGAGAAGCAAAAAGGTCCTGTGAGTCTGTGATTGAGTTTACACAGTACTCTCATCTTAAAACAAGTTGCCTCAAAAGGACAGGTGAGGAATTTAAATGGTCTGCAGCAAATCTGCAGGTATGTGTAGACTGCACGTTAGGTGGCATATTTGCCTCCAACGGAGGCTTGAGCGAGGGCAAGAGGGAAGCAGAAAGAGTGAAACAGCTTGGTACAGGAGGCTATTAAAACAAAGATTGGGAAACTTTCAGAAAGTTGAAGCTGTGTCCAAAGGAAGGAGATAAAGGTTCATAAATGGTGATGGGTCCAATACAAAAAATATAGTAAGGCTAACCAGAGGAAAGCTTTAGGAATAGCTTGCCAAAGCAAACCCAGCTAATGTATCCTTCTTCAGACACGTAAGGATCAGGGAATCTTTCCAGACAGGAATATGTCCAGGTGTAAGAGCATGTTGGGAGTGGCATTTTTATCTTGCTGGGGGCACTTGAGGAAGACCTTGGCGAAGTTCTGTGCTACAACCCGACTTTGACTGTCACGGGCTTGAATTGACCTTTTGATGAAAAGGTGGTGAAACAACAGTAATAAATACTGATTAACAGCTTTCCAGGGTCACACAGCAGTTACTTCAGAACTATAAATATGTCGTGATTAGGGAAAACCACCTGCTTGCCATCCACCTCAATGCCAGGGGGTTGGAATGCGGTGAATTTGAGGCTGGGTTTTTTCTTTTATGTTTTTCTGCAGTGTGTAGTGGCACACGTGATGCCTCTGTAATAAGCAGAGGAGGAGATTCTTTAAAAGGTTCGTGCACACGTGGAGATGTGACACTGGAGAAGCGAATGGCTACTGAAAGGAGAAGTATGACTTCATGAAGCTGTTAGCTTGAAGCTTTTTAAAGCCTGAATCCTGGCGAGAACAAGGGCAAGTTGGTGTTAGTTCACTTGTACAGTGTCTCCTGGAAATCCCAGAGCTTTTAGGGCAAATAATCTGTCCTGGAGTAAGATCCTGTCAGGGATGAAATCACTGACTGAGCAGAGGCAGGGCTGAGACGAGGTGGAGAGAACCAGCAGAGCTGGCATGCAGGAGCAAGCCATGTGGTGGTCCATTTGGCCCCACCTTAATCTGGAAAAGTATGAGGTGATGCTTTGGTGTTTGAGTAGTGTTCATTATTTGGAGCGATGAAGATGGGTGCCTGCTGACATAGCAGGCTACGTGGCAAAGCAGAGTGAACCTGCCGGAGGTAGGCATCAACTGATGTGTGTGGGAGGCAGGAGCGGGAAGAAGCCTAGAGTTAGCAACTAGTTGGTTCAGGGGCAGGTGCTGCCACAGAGCAATGAAATCTTGGGAGAAAAGGGTCTATGACGGTGTTGCAAAAGCTCAGCAACAACAGAGGGAAGCCAGCTTCACAAATGAAGGACCTAGAGAAGAGGGAAAAATGGTACCACTGCATAAATCCATGGGGTGCTCGTGCCCTGCAGTGTTGTGGGCAGCTCTGGTCTTCTGCCTATCTTGGGAGGAACATGGTGGAGCTTGATAACGTTTGAGAAAGGAAGAGGAGGGCTTCTGCTGTCAGGAACTGTGAGTGAATTGGGATGCTTAAACTTGGAAACAAAGGAAAGACTCGTGGATGCTTGCTACAAATCCTTCTGAAGTCTGGTGAACCACTGCACTTGTAGGCAACAGTTTTTACTGCTGTACTCGAATAGATCAGTAGGTTAGGTGGTGCAGTCCCTCTCAGAGGTGTGAGAATGAGGGCTGGCTTTTCCTTTCGGTTCAAGTATTGCTGCAGACACCAAGCTCCTTGCTGCTGTTGTGCTGCTCTTGTTAGGGCTGGGTTTGCATACAGCTCTTGTCTCTTGGCGTGGCGGATGCTGGCCATGGCATCTTTGGGCCTGGTCTGTAGTGAAAGCTGTACCCGTTCAGGTCTCTGGAAGCTTGGGGTTTGATTTGGGGCACGGGAGGGAGGTATTGAGGCCAGTACAGAACTAATACAAAGATTCTTTTCCACCAGGCTTGGAAAGAAGTCAATGGAAACCTCATGTTAGGTGCCTTAAACCTGAGTGGTAGAGTGGTCTCACCAAAGCTGCTTTTCAACAGCCTTAGTATGAGCACATGCTTGACTACCTTGGGTTGTGCAGTGAGTGACTACCCCTCTAGCTGAGCTCCCTGAGCTCGTGCGGTTTGCTCAGGCTTGTTGGCCCCGGTGACAGTCTTTTCCCAGTAAAACCACTGGCCCCTTTTAGCAGCTCGGTGCACATCGGGCAAGCGCCTGGCATGGCCACACATGTGGGGCGTGTGCCTGCGTGTTCACCCGCCGGCTTTCTGCTGCTCAACAAAAGCAAGGGCTCATGTCCTTAAACTTTAACGCCAGGTTTTTCCCTCGTGAATTTTGTGGAATACAAAGACATCTGCTGCTGATATTTATAATTTAATGTAGTATAGGCAGAGACGTACTGTAGCATACCGTCAGAGTTCATGTTGAGTCTTAGCAATAATTTTCTTGCTTCTTTACAAGGCAACAGTCTTGTCCTGGCTCTCCACACTTGAGGGTGTGTTGTGTTATATAAACAAATGCATTTGTCTGTGGGAGTGCCTGCTAAAGTAGGATTAGGCCTGGAGGGCTCTTCTCGTTCTGTAACTTTAACGATACCAGTGACTTTGTCCTGAGCTGTAATATCTGCTCAGGCTGCCCCAGGGACAGCTGGTAGCAGGTTGGTGCCCTGACTTCTGCAAAGGGTGCTCCGTGCTCAAGTGGAGAAGAGGACTTGTAGGATGGGCAGCGTGGTTATACGTGTATATATATGCACACACATACAAAAGGAACAGAAATTAGTTGGTTTTGCTTTCTGTAATTAACCGATTTAGTTGCTGACAGAAGCATGTGAATCAATGCTGCTTGGGCTCAGCTCAGTGTACTTTAACTCCAGTAAGTGCTGTGAAGTCAGGAATGGAGTTGGAGGGTGTTGCCTTGAGAAACCTGATGTGAAGCTACTTGTACTTAGAGTTCCAGCAGACCTAGCTCCTATTTGCAATTTAAATTGTGAATACAGTAGACTGGCTTCTGAATAGGAACTTGTATGAAATGGGCACTAGTCTTGGCAGTGCTTCAGGAATCCTGTATGCTGCTTCTACTGTACTGGAGCGCACCATTTTATTGCAATAAATGCTGTGACATTAACTTAGCCCACAACATTCTTGAAACTAGCTTAAGCAGAAAGAAAATACTTCCTTTCCGATCTCCTTTTTTTTTTTTTCCTCAAAGCAGTTTGGAAATAGCTGCAGTTTCTTATATAACTGCTAGCACTCATTGCACATCTGTTAGGAAAGCTTTTTTTTTTTCAGAAGTTTGAAAACCTGTACTGTTGTGGATAACGCTAATCCTGTAATTAAGGGTTTAGAGTGATGTTGAGCCTCATCTGTACTTACTGTTTATGGGGTTTTATTTATAGAGTACCAGCAAGTAACAGGACAGAAACAGACAGTTCTACTACTGCTCGTAATATTCTCAATTCCTTTGCCTCTGTACTTTGCATCATTATATATTTGGGCCTGCCTTCATTAATTCAGTGTCTTGCACAGTGAGGAAAAAGTTAATTGTCTGTCTTACGCAGAGGAAGATCTGAGTCAGATTTTTAGCTCAAAGTTTTTACGTGTTTATGGGGAAGGGAAGATAGTGGATTTTTCATCGTATTCTTGACACATCCTGGGTAAAACCTATGTAAGGAACAGTCATGTAGAGCCTGATGTACATCCTTACTTCAAGAAAAAAAATTAATAACAGCAATCTGTTAGATGCAATACTGAGCTGACAATGCTGAAGTAGTATTTACTTTTGACTGGCTGCTGTATTTCCACGTAGTGACTTATCTTCTGCTGGAGGCAGTCCCATGAACTTGATAGAAGTTGGTTAGAAGCTTGGCCTGAATGTGCTGAAACAGTAGAACCCAGAGTTTCCTGTACAGGGGCTTTTATTTTTTTTACAGGCTTTCATCTGTATATCAGGAGTTCTTTTAATGTCTCATTTCTTCCCTATCCTGTCCCTCCTCGTGCTGTGGAAGTGGAGGAAGGGCTGGTAGTAACCTGGTGGCTACTGAGAGGGATTCCCCCTCTCCCCAAGTTTTATCTGTCAGATTTAAGGATGTGTTAACTTGGACCTTGAGCCCCTTGAGAGGCAGTTCTGTCTGTGGAAAGGTAAGATGCTGTAAGATGTTTGCAGCAAGTGGGGTGCTTGCCTGGGGATTGTCCCTTCTCAGGATGATGAGGTCAGAGGGGACTGAACAAAATGGTCCTTGCAAAATAGCAGTTAAACTAGCAGTAAAAGAAACTTTCCAGCTTCCCAAAGTAGTGTCATGCATTGCTGTACCATGGGATATGTTAAAAATTGGAATTTCTATTTTGAAAAGCTCAAGCTTTTAAGTGCTTGCACCAGTATCATTGAATCTAATGATTCCCTGTGCAAACCTTCTGCTAGGAGACTCTACCTGTGAAACCTCAGGTGTTAAAGGCAAAAAAAAAATGCAGTGGGAATGGCTTGGTAGCATGCTGCAGCACAGAGTACTCCCAAGTTCATGGTGAAGTTAGCCAAGTGTGGTGAGGGGAGGAAGGCAGAGTGTTCTGTATGGCTTCTGCCTCCAGGACAGATGGGTTGTTCCTCATCTCAAGTATCTCAGGACTGTCCCCTGCAGTGGAACAGATCCTCTGTCGGTTATCTCTTGTCACATGGAAGGCTAAAAGAAAGCAGCCTGTCAGAGATAAATACTGGGACACACCCTTAGATATGCTCGGTGGCAAAGCCAACTGGTTTGCAAGGGAGAGACCAGAGCAATGGAAGTGGCTTTGGAGAAGGTACTTGTCAGTGTGGGACTGGGTAGGTGGGAGAAGGCAAGTCCTGCACAGGAGGCTCACTGAGAGAAGGTGTGGGGCTATGAAAAAATGAAGACAGACCAAAAACCTTTTGTTTTTTTTTTTCCCCTGTTGCAACAGGCAGAAAGGTGCATGCAGGAGTAGAGCCTTTGAGGTAATGGGGGTATGTTTGCATGTGATGCAAAAAAAAAAAAAGCCTCCATAGGACTAGAGGAGTAATGATCAGGTATTTTTATTCTTGCTTAGTATATGTCTGTTGAAGCCATAGGACAGAGCCAAGTCAAGGAGAAATGAGCTGGGACTTTTAAGATGCTCAGTAGTGGTTAGGGGAAGCATAAGGAAGCCTCGTTAGCTTGAGCAGGGATGTCAGCAGCATCCTTGTGCCAGACATGCTGTTAGTGGCGAATGACTGACACAAACTTTTCCAATACAGTGAGTGAGTAGTACCCCTTTAACTTCACGTTTTGCTCAGATTGGTAAAGAAACCTGTCATCTGAATTCCCTTTCCTATACGTGTTACTACAGAAATATACTACTTCCATGTTTCATAAGCACAATAAACCTGCTCTTTTCTCAGTTTTGTAGGCTTTTGTACAAAGTGACTAGCTTCAGGAAAACAGTTTTGTTCTTTTTCTGTTAAATTTCTTTTTCAGCACAGGGCAGATCTGCTTAGAAATATCCTGTATTACTCAACTCTTATGACAAAACAGGTCTGTTAGATTGGGAAAACACTTGAGTGAAAAACCCAACACCCAGCTCTTCAGGGGATTTGCTGCTGTGCAGCCCAGGTTGGTGGGGCCAGGGGGGCTTGCACCCATTTCCCAGGGAGGGAAAGCACATCTGCTAAAACCACCGGCTGCCGAAACCTCCTGGCACAGCATCGGTGAGCAGAGAGGTGGCAGCGTACCAGCCTCTGGTGTGCCAAGTTGGCCTGAGATGCTGCCCAGTGCTGTGCGTACCCATGGGGCTGTGCTTGCCTCTTCCTCCGAGGCTGGTGTTGGTGCCCTCATCTCTTGTTGTTTTGATGGAAACTTGAAGCTTCGAGTTACTTTCTTGCCTTGTGCTTTAAAACTGCCTTTTTTTAGTTCAGTGGTCATTGTGGTTAGGAAGAGCACAAACTGAATACAAGTCTGTTTTCCTTAAGAAACCGAAACAAAAAGTCACTTTCTTGCAAGAAAAGGAGCTGCATTATTTTTTCTTAGTCCACCATGGAGAGAATTACCACTTTATTTAATCCTACAGGTTTTTTTTACTGTCGTGGAGCAGTTCACTGGCATTAAGTATTATCCCTGTTCTGTGATCCTATAATAAGTCTCTTGCCTTCTTGTGATTAACTTTCACAGAACGACTGCTTTCCTGAGGAGAAAACATACACTTAACTTTAGGTGGGAAGGGTTAAGTTTGGTGTTTTGTTGTTGGGTTTTTTTTTTTAAAGGAGCCGTGTTAGGTATGTCAGCTCTCCCTAATGTTAACCAACCAGTTTGTTTCTGAGGAGATCATTAACTGAGCCTTCTGCTTTGCTTGGACTTGTAAGATTAGCTACACGGCTGTAGTATGGCTTAGGGTTTTTTTGCACAGTTTAAATACTCTGGCCTTAAAGGTCTGCTGGGGGATCGGTTCTGGGCTCTAGTTTTAGAGTCTGTTGTTGTGCCCCGCTCCAGTTGCAGTGCTGCCCCGGAGCTCTGTACTCCAGTGCTGAGACCTGTCAAACCACAGCCATAGGTGGGTGTGCTCCGACTCCTCCTGGCTTTGAAATTTGTGAGTTCCTAGCCAAACACGCAGGGGGCTGTAGGTTTCTTCTAATGCTGCACACCTGGGTGCCTATGGAAGCTGGAGACTGTTTGACCCGGCAAGGGGAATCTTGGACAGAAAATTATTAAACACTGGGTGACTTAACTGTAGGCTAGAAGCAGTGCATGAGAGTTTTCATCACTAAGCCCTCCTGGCTTTTGAACTGAAGTGAGATGAGAATGCAGATGGTTTGGGTTTTGTTTTTTGGTGGTTTTTTTTTAAGTGATGCTGTAGAAGTGAGCACAGGCAGAGCAGCCACCCTTCTCTCGGCCATTCCCACTCTTGCACCTCTCCCTTCCCCTGGGGTGCTGCTGTGCCACAATAAACTGGAAGTAACGACGCTGTTGTGACATACTGTGGACTACCAAGGTTCTTAGGCATAACTTAAAATTATTTTGTCAGCGTAGCCCTAACGAGGAAAGCGGCAGGTGTGTGCAGGCGCTGTTCTTGCTGCATGCTTTGTGAGTAAGCCTGTGCCTACACACCCCTGACACCGACCGAGTGCCTCTTGCATAGGTCTGGAAACCTCGTTTGGGGTTTGGCTCCTTCTGTGTTGCGTATCACTTCATCTTTTTCCCAGCTAAAGCCCTGCAAGCTCCTCTTTGAGGCAGGCTTGGGAGTCAGGTGTGTGCCGTGCAAGAAATGCTGGTTTTACTGGCATGGCTGGCCTCTCGCTTTTCTTCACTGATACCTCAGCCCCTTTGGGATGCTCTGCTGAGAAGCTACAGGGGATGATGTACCTTCCCTTAAGTCCTTGCTTAGCGCCGTCTTCTTTCTCCTGTGTGAATCTTCAAAGCTTTCCTTATTTTTTTTTAATTGTTTTTTTGGAGGAACTATCCCAGGAGGTTAGGGAAGATGGCCATGGGCAGCAAAGCTGTGCCTGCCTTTGAACACAAACACTCCCATAGCAGGGAAAGGGGCTCTCGGGCTCCCCGTGGGGAGAGCTGGGGCTGTCGGGCTTGGTGTGGAAGGACTATACCCACGGGTACTTTCTGTGGGAGTGCCTTCTATATTCTAACTAAAACCTGACATTAATTAACTTTCCGGTTTCTTGGAGGTGAATCAAGAATGTTGTTTCCTTCTAGAAGGAATTTCTTATCAGAGATAAGGCTTTGGGTTTTCTTTTCATGCATGCTTCACCCCAGACTTTCTAAGCTCATTGCTCACTCCTAAGTTTAAATTTTTTATGTCTGCTGCAATGTGCGGTATTTCTGTCCTCAGCTCACTTCTGCAGAGCTTTTTTTAATAGTTAAATGGCCTTCAAAAGGAGAGAAGGAAAAGCTGGGAAGCACACGCTCTAGCTTTCTAGTTCGTCCTGGTTTCTTTTTCTTTTCTGCATGCAAGATGACCCCAGGTTTTTTTTTTCTTTTTAGCAGGGAGGATTCAGTCTGTTCAAAGCAAACTGTTAGCCTTTGCCTTACCAGAGTGCAATTCCCTTTTTCTTGTAACGCTTCTGATGCCTTCTGCCAGATGTCTCATCCAGCAGCTAATTTATACCCACAACGAATTGCCACGAACACAGGCACCGATATTAAGAGGAACTTGGAGGCTGACAGGCAGAGATGATAATCAAATAATACTAAATATTATCCAAAATTTGATTGTGTTGTTCCAAGTCAGTGCACAGCAGTGTTGCTATTTCAGCAGCCTGTATTTTCCTCTCCCTGCCAGTGCAGTAACTTATTGGATTGGTTTTATTCTGTTTTGTAAGAGAACTCTCTTTCTAAACTCTATACTGTGATATACGGAACCCTTACCAGCCTGTTTAATAAGTTAAAATTTTTAGCTGGCCTTACAAGGTGCTTTTCCTTGTGATACCCTTGTCCTTCAGTGTGAAGATTTAAGCTCGCTAAGCCATGAACTGTCATTGCAGTCACCCAGAATAAAACAAAGGGTGGAGGGGGCAGTGGAAATACTGAAACTTGGCACTTCGGTAAACCTTGGGTATTTTAAGTAAAGAACAATAATGGCATTGTTCTTGTGTGGCATTGTAGTTTAAATATGTAAACATGTCTGTCAACAAGATGCTTCATGTCAGGAACTAAGTTTGTTCTTGTTTTGATATCCCCATCCTTTTAAGCTGGTTCTTTATCACCAGTTCTTTAAATAAGAGCTGTATCCTGTGTTTACTTCAAATGCTAACGCAAGGGTGAATCCGCGTTAGAATCCTTGTAGTATTTATTTATAATTGCTGTTATTTAACAAGGTTTACTTGTTCTTACAGCTTGCAGGGACAGCAGTTCTTGCAATTGGACTATGGCTTCGGTTCGATTCGCAGACCAAAAGCATCTTTGAACTGGAATCAAACAACACGACGTTTTACACGGGTAAGCTTGGGAAGTGTCTCGGGCTGATAGATCACACTTTTGCACCCTGATTTCCAGACTGCTTAGAAACCTTAGTTTTCCTCGAAGGCTAAAGACAAAACAGCCTCGGTGGGGCAGAGCATCTTGCCCTGGCTGGTGGAGGGGGCCAGCCTCTGTTGTGAGCTCTTGCGCAGGCAGCAGCAGTGTCACACCAGCAGGTTTTTGGTTCTCACCTCATCTGTTTCTCTGCAGTTCCTCTTTGCATGCTGTTGGTACGTGTTTTGTAATCCTGGGGACTACTCACAGACACTGAGAATGTCTCTTCCTGATGCTTCTCACAGTGACTCAGCAAAGTTTCACTCCAAGCTAAATGAGTACTCCCAGACGACACGAATAACTTTTTTTTTTCCTATGAAGAGACCAACCTGAGCTCCCCCAAACCACAACTCCATCACCTCATCCCTCAGGAGCACACATATTATTGTTTAACTCTTACAGCCCCATGTATGCTAATTTATGCTGAACATAATGGAGAGGATGCACAAATATCTTGGACAGTGTGAGCAACTATTACAGCCAGCTGAGATCAATGTATCTTTAGTTAGGCTAGAAGTTATTCCTTGATATATTCTGTTTTGCAAAATTACCAGTTAGGGAGCACAAACACATGTTTTTAGTTTGTTGTTCTAATGTTGTAGGAGTTCCTAACTGCGTAGGATTTTATCCTAAATTGTAAGGTTTTGATCTCTACAGTCACTTTTAGGCTTGGGCGGAGGAATACATGCTGCTTTGGTGGCTGTCACCAGTCAGTGCTTAAACCAGTTTTGAATTCAAGTAGCTGTGTTTGAAGACCTCTAACAATTGGGAAGAAAGCAAATTCAAATATGTATCTTTCTTATTTTGATTTGGACAATCCTTGTACATATTTCCCTGTAGCCCCTGGATTTGCCATGTCCTCTACAGGATCACTTGTTAGCCATCCACGGTGTAGTTACGTTGGTCTTTCTCTTGCCAAAAAAACTGGCTCCTGTGGCGAGCTACCCAACCTGTCACAACACCCAACTGGTCTCTAAAGGCTGTGCAAGGCAGACTGGGAGGTACCGGTCACCTTGTAGCCTTACCAGGATAGCCCGTGCCTACAGGGGCTGTTAGGGATGGTGAATTAGTCTTGTTCGAGACCGTAGTTGGGAATAATGTGCAACTTCACCAAGAGGCCACAGGAATGCAGACAGCTTATCTGTGAGAAAGCTTGTGTTTTACCCTTGATATGCTGGTGTGGTAGCAAACTGGGGGGGGATTCTTGCAGCTGCCAGGAAGATTTCCAGGTGCTTTTAACTGGACTTTGGAAAAGGAACACAAATCTACACTTTGCCATTGAGCTGAATATTTAACAAGTCTTACTTTGGGCAGTCTAAAACTCTTACTTCACCTCCTAAAAGTTTTATGATGTGATAACCTACTGGCTGGATGCAGCCAGTGAAACCTACTTGAAACCTCTATAGGTTAAGCTGAGTTTTAAAAAGTTAGGTAGAAATTACCTGGTTTAACATATTTTTCTGGGAGTAGCTACTGACTGCAGTTTCTAATAGGAATTTGAAAGAATTTGCACCTAGTAACAAAGCAGATTACCTCAAAAAAACTTTCTACACTGCTGAAAATAAACTGAAATAAGATATTCTGATGTTTGGGGTTTTTTTTTTTTCAAAATGGGAAAAGCTTAAGCTGAGGTTAAAAAAAAAAATGGTGCCAGAATTTCCTGCTGATAAGAAATGTCAGGCTTAATCGCTTCTACTTGATTAAGCATATTTTGTTTTGGCAGCTAATCTTATCAGTTTGCATCTAGAAAATATCATTTACGAATGCTTACGTATGGCTTTCTTTAAATAGTATTGATTGGGTCTCTGAAGGCCAGAACTGTGGGGTTTTTTGTCTCTATTGATAGAAACGTCATACTAATTCTACATGCTTTGTGCTGATTCTTTGTCTCATGTTTCACCACCCCAGTACTTACTCACCATCCTTTGGGAGTTGTTTTGCTGGCTACATCTTCCTGCTCTCACCAGCTAGCAGCTGCGATGCTTAAACTGGCAGTTTCCAAGCTGAGGAGGAAAGGATTGGAGTCTTTTAGCCCAGAAATATTTGATCTTTCTGCTCCAACACACTCGCTACCTGATTTCTGGGGAGAACGGTCTACAGGCTCAGCCACTTGGTAGGGTTTGAGGCATTTTCTGCTTTTGCAAAAGCAGATGCTTCTGAGTCTCTTGTAGCTAGGGAGACTGTCAGGCAGCTCAAGTGTAAACTTGTACCACCGGGACTAGTGGAATAATTCGGTGCTTCCTGATGGAAAAGCAAGATAGGAAAGCATTTAAACATTATAACAAATGATTATGATGGCTTTTAATACCCATTCTTCTAGAGGTAACACGCTTCAGGAATTCTCAGATGCTGGTAAATGACTAGTTCCAGATGTCTCTAACTGCAGCACACTCTCCATCTGATAAGTTGATAACTCTGGCTCTGAGCCAGATTTAGAATCCGTCTTACAGTTTGTCCTAGGTGGCTTTATCTTTCCAATTTTTGAAAACTTGTGAAGCTGCAGTAGTGGTACACATTACTTGTTGGAAATTGAACTTTTAATTTATCAGTACGTTTCCCCACAAGTTCCGAGAGGTGCTTGCTTTGAAAATTAAGCGTGGCCCTTCTCTTGCTCAGAATGCCTCCATAAAGAAACTTAAACCTTGGCAAAAGCTACAAATGCCTTTGTGGAGCAATAATTTTATACCTTGCTGCTGAGATCTCGACTAGCCTGTACACATGTTTGTTTTTCTCCCTCCCTAGGAGTTTACATCCTTATTGGAGCTGGTGCACTTATGATGCTGGTTGGTTTCTTAGGATGCTGTGGTGCGTTGCAGGAATCTCAGTGTATGCTTGGCTTGGTAAGTGTTCAGAGAAGCATTTAAACTTTTCGCAGCACAATGAGAAAGGAAGGAAAAATATTACTGTGCAGGTAAAGGGCAGCAGATGCTGATTATTTTGGCTCCACAACGGTTAAACTCGTGGTCCCCTACATAATGCTGATGTGTTATATAAATTTAATTTCCATTTCTAGCCCTAAATCCATATGTCCATGTTGTATTTGAATACAGAATGACTTCGGGAGTTAGGGACATATTCAGACATTAAAGTATCAAGACTAAGGAGTATGTGTGAATCCAGAACTAAAACGTTCATAAGAGGAATGCTGTTTATTAAACAGTTTGTCCTGAACTCTGAAGGCTGTGCAGTCTTAACTTTTTGAGACTAGATCTGTGGTATTTGATCCTTGAAACAACAAGCCTCTACTGTTCATAATCACAGGATGAGCTCTACTAGTTGATAACTGCTCTGCCAGTCAATTTTTGGAGAGCAACCTCATTGTTTTCAGACTGGAGGGGTCAGCAGAGCTTGATGGGTTCATGCACATCTGTACACTTGTGGAACTACTTATCCAAATAACCAGAATACTTAGTTAATGAAAGACTACTGCTATAGCTGATGGCAGAACAATTCCCCTACTGTGTCATGGAAGAAGTTAATTTCATATTTCTTGCAAAATGATACCTCTGGCCCTTTGTAATTCTGATCGTCTTGCTTTAAAGTGCTTTTGAATGGTAGTGGTGTTTTGGACCTGGTAGTTGAACACCGAGATGACACTTGTATTTCTATTTTATGGGATGCACAACAAAGAAGTGACCATTAGTGTTCTGGGAGCTGGTGGAAAGCTAGGTATTAAGTAATGACTCCTAAAGCAACAGGAGTGACAAACCAGAAAAAAGAATCGGTGTCAGCTGTTGTGGTGTGTCTGAGTGACCTGGGCAACTTCAAAGACTGAGTTAACAGATGATTGGTTTTAATTAACTGATCAAAAAGGAGGACTTCTGCTTGGAAAACGCTGCTGGGCTTTCTGATGCTCCTGAGAAGTGCTGACCCAGTGCAGTGTGTCCTCTTTCCTAGTCTTACCAGCGTTTCAGATCTCCAGCTGGAGTCTGG
Organism: Athene cunicularia; assembly: GCF_003259725.1. NCBI lineage: Eukaryota > Metazoa > Chordata > Aves > Strigiformes > Strigidae > Athene > Athene cunicularia. Next base: position 23,848,763 of record NW_020799092.1, read on the forward strand.
TTGAGTGACAGTTCCAACAAGGCTGGACACTGGGGACCAGACGAGCTTGCAGTATTTGTGTGATGCTGTTTTGTGGTGCTGTGGTCTTAATAATGATGTGGTCTTTCTTTTTTTAGTTCTTCCTCTTCCTTTTTGTGATTTTTGCCCTTGAAATTGCTGCTGCAATCTGGGGATTTGCAAATAAAGAAAAGGTAGGTTGCTTTTCAAAGTTGCCAGAGTGGTGGGATGCTGGAACAGGTTGCCTGGAGAAATTGGGTGCCCCATCATTGGAAGTGTCCAAGGCCAGGTTGGACAGGGCTTTGAGCCACCTGGTCTGGTGGAAGGTGTCCCTGCCTGTGGCAGGGGGCCTGGACTAGATGATCTTTAAAGGTGCAAACCATCTGACCCAAACCATTCTGATTCTATGACTGTGCCAACAGGAAACCAGCAGTCTGCTGAAATCTATACCAGTACTAGTCAAATCCTGATTACCCAAGGAACTTGGGGGAGAGGAAGATGATGCATTCTAGCAGAATAATACAAGAAAGTAAACTAATATTTAAAAATTAGACTGTAGCAGAGAAGACAGAATTTAAGATGCTGCTGCATGCTAGAGATGCACTCCAGGCAGTACCTGGCTGAGCTGCGAAGCAAAGCAGGCCATCAGTGAAGCTTTACCACCTCTGGATATGGGCTGAATGTTTCTGCATCTAAAATGTGACTTATCTGAGCTGTCCCCTCGCAAGCAGTCAAGATTTTGTCTTGTTTAAAAATAAGGTGCTTTGTGATCAGGGTTGCTTTTCTGATTGTATTATACAACAGGGAAATATAGCAACTTCTGGGGTACAGAAAGGAGTAGGGAATATTTTTGTGTAACCAGTGGGCAAAGACTTGGTTCTCTCACTCCACCTAGAAGCTCAGAGCTTTGGAAGGGAAACAATCTTATCTGTTTAGGTGTGTCTTTTAAGGTGAGTGTACCAGCTAGGCTCACTGTTCAGCATGAGAAAAGCTGTCCACCCTCTATTTCTACATGTCAAAATGATGGGTATTGCGGGTTGCAGAATTCTTAATGACTGACTCAAGTTTTCCATAATCAATAAGGTAAGACAATAATACAACACAACTCTTTGCTGTCCTGTAGGTTATTGAAGAGTTAAAGGACTTCTACAAGGAAACCTATGAAAAGAGATCTCAAGCACCAGCCAGAGAGACCCTGAAAGCATTTCAGTTAGCTGTAAGTACTTGGTTATACTTAACTAGACAGGAATGCAGCTTGTTGACGCTATTCTCCATGTCATCCAGTCCCCTGTAACGAGTGCAGTACCTGACTAACTAGAAGAAACCAAAGGAGTATTAGTAACACACTGCAGAGAAGATCTTTTTGTATAGTATCGGTGTATTCAGCATGCCTTTTTGTCTGTCTGAACCTCGGAGATGCATAGAACGAGCTCTTGTTTTCCTAAAACTCAGAAGCAAGCTGGGGCACTAGATCTGTGGTATTGATCTAGAGGCACCATGTGTGTCTACTTGATGAGATCTAGCTCTTCCTGTCAGAATCTTGTCCTTTAATGCAATAAAGGCTTTTTAAAAATTAAGTTTATAGCAGTTGCCTTGGCAGGACTTCTAAGCAAATTTGCGTAACGTCCGTAATAAAACCTGATGTAATCTCTTTCTTCTTTTTACCAAATACGGAGTGAAAATAAGGATTATTTAACCTGGTTCTCTTTCTTGTTTTCTGTTGTAGCTAGACTGCTGTGGTCTTACAGGATTCCTTGAGCAGCAATTCATGGACACCTGTCCAAAGAAGGCCCTGCTCGAGTCGCTCACTGTAATGGTAAAGCACGACTTAATTCGCTGACAGCTCTGCCCAATGCATAGAACGAGAAACACGTTTCTGAATAAACCCTTCCAGTCCATGGGAAACTCCCACGTCACGCTTCCTTAGCAACCTATCTCTATAATCAGTCTGGTTGTGGAAAATCAACGTACTGTTACTGTGGAAAGAACAGGCGGGGTCAGCAGGAAATGTGCAGGCTGTGTCACTAGACTCGCTGCCTTGATGGACAGCGTAAGGCCCAAGCTTCACCTAAAAAAAAAAAAAAGAAAAAATGCTCTGTTCTGCTGGCTGCTCTGATCACCAGAGCACCTTCTCGGTGCTGCGCAGGAGCTGTTGCCTCACCTCTTGGTGAGGAGGAGCAGAGCGTGGGGTGGGAGCATGTCTGAAATTTTAGTGAGGAAAAGAGGAGCGTGATGCATGGTGGCCTGTTCAGGTGAGTGCGTCACTGTGAAGCCAGTTCTGAGTCACATTCCCCTGCTGAAATACTGCCGCAAAAAGTACCTCTGTGCCACAGGTACAGGAGAGGCATCTTGGATAGTTCTGAACTGCCCTGTTGCCTCTTTTTCTTACAACTGTCTTGTGTTCTTGCTTCATACTCCAAGACAGCCTGTATGAATCTTCCCATAGAAAATAACATTTTTAAGGTGCAGGTATTCAATTAACAACTTGATTTTTTTTTTTTCACGTTACCTGTGCTCTTCCTTTCACTACAGATGATTATGTGCCCCCAAATATCTGACCACATGAGACATTTCAGCTTGTATCTTTAGTCCTCTCCATACAATCTGCTAGGAGTTATAGGGGAGTAGCTGAGACAGTATGTAGGTTTTATTGTTTATTTTTATTCTAAGTGTTTTAAGGTCATCTGTTGACTTACTCTTGTGATCTGTTTATGGCCTGGTCCTAACTCTAGAAAAAAAACAGCAGATAGACTGCAAGATTAATGGGATATAATGGTCAGATCTGTGTGCTTCTAAGAAGCAGTGCTGTATTGATATTCTGATTTTAGTGATTAATTCATGTCTGTATGTCCCTTTAATCCTTGAGTCAGTCTTTCTGAACTGGATAAGGAACAACCGAAGGAAAAAGTTTTTAGCAGCTCACTGTAGTCTGCTGCTGGAACGAGTTAGGATGAGACTTTGACCTCTACCAGGCTCTTAAAGATTCATACCTCTATAAAAGTTCTTGTTCTTTTTCTTGTCTACCATGTGTCTCTGGGGAAAGGACTGTATTAAAATTTTTTTCTTTTAGTTGCAATGGTAATTCTTTGTCCTGGGAGTTTCAAACTGTGCTCCTACCTGTAGCCTACCATGTATGTGTGCAGCTCAAGAAATCCTGCTATTCCCGGGCACCGTGTGTTCATACCGTGTGTCGGCAAAACTGCAATTGGAAATATTAAGAGTGGCTTCAAATCGATTTTGAGAGGGGCTGAGCAATACAGTGGCTTAAATGCTGACAGCCATTAGTAACAAGCCTGGTGTGACTGCTGTTAGTCCTGATCTACCTGCAGGTGTTGAGAAGGCAATCTGGCTGTAGCCAAGGTGCAGTTAGGAGATTTAGATACTCGAAGAGTAGATTTAAACTTCTCCGCCAACTTTTATGTTGGAATGTCCCGGGCTCTCTTTAAAGATGCAAAAATAAGTGCCAGTTCAAAGCAGCTTTCAAAAGATGAGTCTTCATCTCTAGCACAAGTAAACCTGGTCAAAGGTGTAGTGTCGATCAGCAGACTTGATCTCGAACCGGGAAGCAGAAACAAACCTTTCGTATGTACGGAACACTAACGAGCAGTCTGTTTCTTTTCAGTCGTGCCCAGCTGCCATTGATGATGTCTTCAATTCAAAACTGAATGTGATTGGAGCAGTGGGCCTCGGCATTGCTGTAATAATGGTGAGTTTCCAGATTATTTAGAGGGTACCTGCATGGCCAAAAAGGACACTTAGAGCAGCCGTCTGACCAGCGCCTGGCATGGCACTCTAGAAGCCCATCCTACTAATAACAGCTACTACCAGGAGCAGGGTGTGTGCTGCAGGGCCCCGAGGCAGAGCAGAGGGTGGTGCCTTGGACCTCCCTGCTCCTGCTTTGCATTAGGATCTGCCTCCTTGTAGCTTTGGCAGTGCATGTGTGTACATAGAGAGAAGACGCATTGGTGCCTGCCCACTTAATACCTCTTGGGGATCCTTGCTTTTGTTTCCAACAGTTAAAGACTCTGGAGTAAAGACTTCTAGCACTTCGCCTGAAGTAACAGTGCTAGTAAGAACACTTGCACTTTTTTTAGCTTCTCTGAAGGATGACATGGATGCAAATACGCTGGGATGATCAACGATTTCTTAGGAGCTATGGCAGGGGTTTATAGCTGATCTGTTTTGAAGTATTGAGGGTGAAGGGGATTTATGAGAACAGACTGAAATCTGTAGGGAGGGAGGGGCACAACCTGCAGAGTAAAGTGTTAATACAGCCTCTGGGCTGGGAGGAGCAACTCCGCTTGTCCCTGTGTTGATAGAAGAAGGTGCTTTGGTCCCCCAGTTTCTAACGCATTTGCTTTCTTTACAGATTTTCGGCATGATATTCAGTATGGTTCTCTGCTGTGCTATCCGCAGAAACAGAGAGATGGTCTGAGAGCTAAAAACCCAAGACTGCTGCACTATAAAAAAAAAAATCTTTGTCATTAACTTTAGCGTTCTGAAAGCATTTCTAAAAAGTTATATATTTGTTACCTTTTTAATGCTTTATTTGGTACTGATGTAGGTTTGCTTTTTGTTATAGGTTTAAAATTATAAAGGTATATCTGACTCGACAAATATTGTACATAAAATATCTGACTTTCTTGAAACTTACGTAATTTGGATGTAATTTATGTTGGAGACAATTTGATACTTAATAAAGAGTAAGATGTATTGTATGTTTGTGGGGGAGAGGAGATTTGACTATGCTTATTAATCATGCTGTTTGATGCACGACACGGAGTTGAACTTGCAGAACGTGTGAAGTGTTAAAGCACTAGGGCTTTAGTATAAAGCAGCAAATAACTCCTCTGGAAATGCCATGTTTGATGGGAATTCCAAGGAGTGTGTTAGGGGAGGTGGTGTCATTTCTTCTTTCCTTGGTGTGTGTGAACAAAAGCAGTTCTTGATTATAGTCCTAAAATACTGCTGTAATGCTTTTCCTGTCATCTTCATCCAGGGTGGCCGAGGATGACTGTCAGACTGGTGATAGGTGGGCAGTGGTACTTTGATGCAGAGAGGCTGGGGTCTACTCTGGAGCCAGCTGGGTTTTCTTACATCAGCCTGGCTGCTGATATAACCGTCCCCTGGCATCTGACACAGCCTCGGCCCCTTGACAAAGCAGATTTCCCATTGTGTGTGCTCGGGGTGTTTCTCGGTGGCTGGCTTTGTGCTTTGTTTTTCCAAAGCCAGTGAAGTACAATCTCAAGGGCTTACAGCATGTGTGCCAAATCTGAGTTTTCCAAGTAGAAAAAAAAAATAACCAAACAACAAGCTGCATGTAAAATTACTGTACAGCTCTGCAGTTGCTGCTTGCAGCAGCAGCTAGTTGTGGCTATCCTGTTTCAGTTTAAAAATGCTTAGGGGAGAGAGCAGAGAGATTAGCATGGAACCCTTAGCCTGAAGAATTACCATTTTGTCCTGTACTACTCTAAATTGCTTTTTAAGTGGTTTGGGTGCTTTTTTTTGTCCTCCCTCTAAAACACCTTCTGGTGGGAGCTACCTCTGGACTTGGATCCTTACCAGCAAGTTGATGTGCTGTACCTGTATCTGTTGTTCCCCTGCTGTAGTATCTCTAGGAGCTTCTGGTCTTTGTCCTCTAAGTTCTACAACTGTCTTAGTAGTACTTGTTTGTTCCCACCTTTCTCTTGAAAGGAAATTGGTATTTATTATGACAAATATCTAAACTGCTGAGGGCCAGGCTCTGCCTGTATCTCTGGACTAATGCGTGAGTGAATGTATCGCCCACCTTTGTGTTCCCCGTTGTCACTTGTCTAAGGAGTTATACAAAGCATACATCTCTCTGTAACACCTTGCACTATTCTGTTAATGGGGCCTTTTTTAAAGAAAAAAAGTCTGGATTTCAAAAAAAAAAAAAAAATCAAATAGTAATCATGCTTTTGTGTGTTTTACAGAGACTGGAATGACTCCAGAAAGGAGTTGATCTAATTTTCCTTCCTGGATATACAAGAGAGCCTGGAGGGGAAAATTTAATCTTATATGGGAATTTGAGACCTACCCCTCCCTGAGCTCTTGCTGGACAGATGTAGAATTTTTGTCAGCGTTTTGTCTGGGCATGAGACTGAACCTGGCACCTGAAAGAACTGGGTTGAATTAGCCAACTGTAGGGAAAGTGTACTGCTGACTTCAACTGCCCTTGGTTTTGTTGGTCCGTGTTGGTGCATGTTGTTCAGGTTACCAACATCCAACGTGGCTGTAGTCCAGCACTAGCAGTGTTTGTCAACATCTGAGAAAAGGCCGCGCATCCTAACTGGGGTACTGAGGACTAAGCTGGAGGCTCAGCACCTCAGCTCAGGAGATGAGTTGGGGTGACAGCTATGGAGGAAGCTCTCAAAACTGGCATCCAGGCCAACTGAATATCCAGAAGACTTAAGTTTCTAGTTTCCACTGTTGCCATCTTCTGCAGAAGCTGGATGGGGCCTCCCTGTGTTTTTACCTTGCAACGCTGCTGCCTTAACCACGGTGTTTACTGCAACATTCATGCCTCTGCTACCTCCCCCTTCCCCCCCCCCCC
>NW_020799092.1:23855383-23890799 GCF_003259725.1 Athene cunicularia
CCCCCCCCCCCCCATATTTTTCTTTTTAAGTCCTACAGACCAATCTTTGGCCCTTCTTTGAACATTCTGTGTGTAGGTTGGTGTTTTCTAAGTAATCAGTAGAAGGGCAAATTGTTTTTTATCAGAGAACTACTGTTTATTACTTCAATTTTACTTTTCCTTTTAGCAAGAACATGAACTACAGATGCAAGACCTGGTTGCAGTCTGCAAGCTCGTCTGGAATGAGTACTTCTCAGTAATGAATATTGATGGGTTATATGATGAGAAGTTTTACTTTTCAAGTAGCAGTGGGGACCAAATTTCCTGAAGAATTTGGTTCCAAGCGATGGCAGCACTAAAAGTTGGTGTGTGTAGCCCTGGCTGTCCAAGCAAGGAATGAGTTCCCCTCTCCAAATGCGGTCAGGATTGTCACAAGGAAGCTGGAGCCAAATATGACTCGTGAAGTAATATGTAGAAGCTCAGGTGTACAAAAGGGATAATAGAATTTTCTGGGACAATGTCAGAGTGAGAATTTTTTTCCATACGTGTGCTGTGGCAGGAGTGACTAATGGTGGTGTAATGCTTGTGAAGGGGGAGGGAGAGTGAAGTGAGTCAGGACTCAGCAAGGATCCCTGTTAGGGAAAGATCTGTGCTGGTTTGGGTCTGCAGAGGTGCAAGTACTGATGCTTAGAAAAAAATAGGAGTAGGAAAAAATTATCCTAGAGGTGGGATGTAATGCCTTTTGGGAGAAATAGGATGAAGGAAAGCATAAAAAAGTAAAATACTTCATTGTCTTTTCCCTGCTATCCCAGCTTCCCCATCAGTAAACAGAAAGGTGTAACTGTGTTAAGACCTTAAAGCCTGCCTGGAATGTGAGAAACCACTCCAGAAAGAGCTTAAGCAGCTTTATTTCCTAACACAACCAGGTTTCTTTGTTAATCCCAGGTGCTGCTAATCCCCTGCACTTAAATTTGTCTAATGTAGCTGTGTTGTGGCCAAATGTCACTCTATATTGTAAATCTATGGGAATTGCTTTTGGATAGCAAAGAGCTGTGGGATCAGAGCAGTCTGGATACTTGCTTGGATTGGGATAGTAGAAGAGATGATAACTGGTAATGGGAGTGCATCCTATGTTAGACACTAACACAAAACACCCTCTGAAACACTGTTGGATGGGTGATGTTATGCGAAGATTGAGCTGATGAAATGGGTGGTGAAGGGGCTGAGCACAGGTTGCTGCTGGGTTTTGGCTTCTGTAGGTGGGGAAATATTGGTGGACTCTGCACTGTAATTCTCTGAGGCTGCTGTCAGGAAAACAAGGGAAGATAAAGCCAAGCTGCTGAAGGATATGGCTGTTTATATGTTGTAAAACAGCCAAGGACAGTAGGGAAAAACAATAAGAGCACATGGCAGAATATGGGAATTTTGCACCAGGAAATGGCATTATCTGCTGTTGCAAGCTTAAGAAAATAAATGTTTGACTAAGGAGCAAGCACTTTTATGTAAACTCCTAAGGAGCGCTAGATTCAGCTGTCTACAAGGTAATTATTCCAGAAGAAAAATTATTTTTTTTTTCAGACTGCAGAAAATGAGAGGTAGCCTGCCTGAGGAACAGAGTCTTGGGCTAGATGCAGTCAGCAGTGTCAGAAAATCATAGCAGGGAGACCCTGGTTTTCTGTGAGGACAGGGGCGTTTATTGCTGGAAAATAGCTTTCTCCTTAACGGTAGAGCTGGGAAAGTCTTCTGGTGTAAACCAGCGTGTTGTCATTTTACAGGAGCCCTAGCACATCAGCACCGTAACTGAGTACAAGGGAAAATGCCAGCAGGTCTGTGAGATGTGGGAAGGGTGTGGGATGCGGGAAGAAGCTGGCAACAGTAGGAAGAGAGGTGTGAGCCCAACGTATTTTGAGGGGGGGAAATAAATCCTGTCCTCTCAGACCCTTTAAATCCATCATGCCACATTCTGACTACATGTCAGCAATTCAAGCTTACTCAGTGTAGAGAATATGCATTCGCAGAAGGGGAGAACGTAGTTACCTGCAGGGTGACTTCAAAAAGGGCTCCTAAAAGAATTGCTCCAGTAGACAGAAAAGCCTAGATCTGCTCTGACACGCTACCCCAGTCAGGACTATCCTTCACCCTCTCCACCCTTCAGCAGAAAAGAATATTAAGTGTTTGCAAACAGGTTTTAGGAATTGCCTGTATGTCTGCACTATTGTTTTCCAGCTGAATTTCTAAGTCCAAGCAAACTTTGCTGTAGATTGGCTCAGCGATTGCTCTGAGGGTGGAGGAGGAAAAAAAAAAAAAAAAAGTGTTTGGGACAAAAATCCCAGTGCTAAATGTGAGTCAGATGCAGTTTCCATGGGGGAAGCTGAGCCCTGCCCTGTTTTCTTAGGCGCTCTGAAGACAGGCGCTCGCAAGCCTCTGCGGAGTGATGTCACAGCTGCAGGCAGTAATACAAGCAGGGCAGGGTCTCTCTTGACTTACCACAGCAACTTTTTTGTCCTTTTTTTCTTCTTTTTTTTTTTTTTTTCACTGCTAGCCTGCTGCTGGCAGAAGGCTGATAAGGCAAAGGCAGGTGAAGGTCTGAGCATCCTGGGAGACCATGGGTGTGCGGTGGAGCCCAGGAAGCTGTGCCAGGAGCCGGGTGCTTTGCTGTGGAGTAAAGTCTGTGCAGAAACAGAAGAAGCAAAAGCAAAAAAAAAAAAAATCTGTCCTTGAGGGACACCCCATCAGCCCCAGGAGGGCTGGGGGGCTGCTCTCCCTGGGTGAGAGTTGCTGCTCCAGCAAAGGAGCACAAGCACTGTCTTAGCACTGCCCAAGCTGGGTTGTGTTGGGTTTCTATGTTTAGGGGGTGGTTTATGCCTAAGGCCACTGTGTAATTATAATGATTATAAAATAGCCACCCCTTCAGTTTCTGCCTGTTGGCAGCTCTGAGAAAACGACCTAATTTGAACTGCCAGCACTGAGGACCTTGAACCCTATCAAAAGTCACTTTTAAATGAACCTAGCACGTGTAGACAGTGGCCAGACTTTGCTGGCAGTGATAAAAATAGGTTAGTGAGATTTTTCCACTGCTGGACACAGGCTTCCACATGCGTGGCTCCTACAAACTGAATCTACAAGGCAGCCATTCATGGCACGTTGAATGCTTCTCTAGCTGCCAATTTCGTGTTCAATAGATGTTCAGGCTGTGGCTGAGAAGTGACCTTTTCTGCCTCGTTCTTAACGCTGGTGTTTAGTCCTGAACTTGCCACACGCTGAACTGCTGCGCTTCTGCTGCTGCGGCCCACCAGTGAAATCCTTTGAAGCTCAAACGCGGGGCAGGTCCTGCTGGATAAAAGGAGTTTGCGTCTCAAGATGCTGCTCCGTGCCCGTGTATGAGGAAGTAGCAGAGCGGAGGAGAGCTGGGGCCGTTGCACCACAGGACAGGTTTTTCAGCTTCATGCTGGTGCAGCCTGATGCAAACTGCGCCTTCGGTTTACACCAGCACCGCCTCTGCTTGTGGAAAGATGGGGGAGTGCTCGGGAGCCCTTTCCAAGCCTACAGTCTCACCTCAGCTTGAAGTCTGTAATTAAAAGAATACCTTTAAATATCCTTGATGCTTCTTTGTTGCTGGGATTTCTTGGTCCCTCTCCTTGCCTTGGTACCCCAGTGTGTGGTTGTCCTCCCAGCAGAGATGTGGGGCAGAGCGAGTTCCCAGGAGGGTGGTGGATGTCTCGATATTTCAGGTTACATCTCACCATCAGGAACTCAACAGGGCCAGAGGGGAAACGGGGCCAGTGTTCAGCAAGTGATGATTCATGACTTGGTCTGCTCGCAGGCTATTCAGGGCACAGGGTAAATGCAGACAGATGTTAAAAGTGTCAGTGGGTGTTCAATAAAGTTACTGTTTTGCCTCTTCTTGTATGGGACTAGCCGTTTCAGTTCAGTTCTCTGTGACCTTATTTTGTATGAGAGTGAAGGCAGAAAAATCTTTATTGTTCAGGGCTGCCAGTGGGGTTTGTCTCTGGTTTTGGATGGAGCCTGGTCCCATAAAGCCACGCAGCCCTGATGTGCTGTGGGGTGGGTTGTTTGCTCCGCAGCACTGTGGCTGCCTTTGCCAGGCATCGGAGGAGAGGAGAGAAGGGCCAAAATTCATGTTAGCCACTGCTCTGTGCCTTTGACTAGTTTTATTAATATAGTGAATTTGAAAAAAAAAAAAAAAAAAAAAAAAAAAAAAAAAAAAATCGTATCACAAGGGTGAGCAGGGACCTATCTCATGTTTCACCAGCCCCGGCTGGTGAAGATGAGAGCCCCGGCTGCCCTTCTGTAGCCAGTCACACTCTTACTGCAGCCATCATTGTACCTTGTTTTACATGAGAAACAACTTTATTTGCAGCATGAGTTCCGGGGGCAGCTTCTCATCCCGCTTCACAGCAGCAAGAGACATTCCCCCAGGAACCTCTGCTCTTTCAGGGTGGCGGCTGTGTAGCGTGGGAACATTATGATTTGTAGACCCTCAACCATTATCACCAAACAAAATTATTTTCATTGTGGTTTTTATGTCTATTTTCCTTCTTTTTAAAGTTTTCCCAGAAGCCGTGTAAACAGCTTTTACATGTGGCACAGAAAGGGACTTTTTCCCCTCTCTCGCGCAGTCTGTGGATGCAGCCTTTGTCCTCTGTGCCAAAGCGAAGGTTTTTGTGTGGTATGCACACTGAAAATGCTCTTGAAATGAAACCAGGGTGGCAAATATGGTGTAAATAGATGGAAGACTGAGTCTTACCCTCAAGATCATGCAAATCACACTTTAATGGCAAGTATGTGAGGTGAATGAGTGTGGCCTTTCCCTGTAGATGCAGAAAGGATGACACACTGCCTGCTTTAATTTTTAAACCAGAGACACTAAAAATCTCCAGGGCATGAGGACAGTAAAGCTTAAAGAGACTTAGGATCACAGAAGAGTTCAATTTCGAAAGGACCTCAGGAGGTCCAACCATCCGGGTCAGCCATCAGGTCAGGCCAGGTTGCTCAGGACTTCACCTAACCTGATCTTAAAAACCTCCAAGGATGGAAACTGCTCAATCTCTTAGGGCAACCTGGCCACCGCTTGGCTGATGTCTTGGCAAGAAAGCTTTTCCTTATGAGTTTGGACTTCTTGTGTTTCAACCTATGCCTGTTGTATCACCATGCACGGCAGTGAGGGGCCTAGCTCTGTTTTTTTTGTTATATCCTCACAGATACCTGAAGGCTGCCATTATCCCCCCACCAAAATCTTCTCCATGTCAAAAAAGCCCTGTAACCCCAGCATCCCCTCACAGGGCACGTGCTCCATCCAGCCTGCTCACCATCTTGGTTGTCCTCCACTAAGCTCAACCCAGTGTGTCAATGCCTTTCTGGTGCCGGGGGGGACAAAAACTGGACACAATGTTTTGGATGCAGTCTAGTGAATGCTGAAAAGCTGGAAGTAATCACTTTCCTTGATTCTGATAACTGATTATGCTCCTGTTCACAGAATCCCAGAATCATCTTGGTTGGAAAATCCCTTGAAGCTCCTCCAGTCCAACCATGACCCTCCCCCTGACCGTTCCCAACTCCCCCAGATCCCTCAGCGCTGGCTCAGCCCGACTCTTCAACCCCTCCAGGGATCCCGGGGACTCCCCCCTGCCCTGGGCAGCCCATTCCAACGCCCAACAGCCCCTTCTGCACAGAAATCCTTCCTCGGAGCCAGCCTGACCCTGCCCTGGGCAGCTTGAGGCCATTCCCTCGGGGCCTGGCGCTGGGGCCTTGGCTCCAGAGACTCATCCCCCCTCTCTGCCCCCTCCTGGCAGGGAGTTGCAGAGGGCCAGGAGGTCTCCCCTCAGCCTCCTCTTCTCCAGACTGAACCCCCCCAGTTCCCTCAGCTGTTTCTCCTAAGATCTGTGCTCCAGGTCTGTTAATACAGCCCAGGATGCTGTTGGCCTCATCATTGCTGGGGTACACTCTCAGTTCATATTCAGCTTGCTGTCTACACAGCCCCCACCCCAACTCCACCCCAAGGGTCTTTGCAGCAGAGCTGTTCCCCAGCCTGGCAGTCCCCAACCTGTACTGTCACCATGGGGTTATTTCATCCCAGATGCAGGACTTTGCAATATTCTGTGTTGAATTTCATAGGTCTCCGTTGGCCCATTCCTCCAGCCTGTCTGGCTCTCTGGATGACAGCCCTGCTCTCAAGTGTATTGACCTGCAAAACGTGAGGAGAGTGCAAATGTTAAACAGGACAGTTCTGTGCAGACACCTGCAGTGCCCCAATCATTTTTGGCCCCCTTTAAAATGAATGTCTCTTATTGCGCACCTGAAAACTTGTCCCAGTTGTGGGCTACCTGAAGGTCCATTTCTGACAGAAGCAAGTAAACTAAATGTAGGGAAAATACCTCACCACCATCCTGCAAAAATCCTCAAGACTTGTCTTCCACGTAGGGCAGTTACCCCAAAAAAAGTCGTCATACCCATGGCTTTTGTTCTGCTGCTTTCTGGGAAGTCTGTGCCCTTTGTCTCTCTATTGGGACACTCTGGCCCGTTAGTAGCCAAGGTTAGAAGAACTATGCTGATGAAAAACAGTAAGCAGTTTCTTTGGTACTTTATGGGTTTGTGAAGATAACATGTCCATGCTCAAGGACTTCGTTGTGGAAAACCAAGCAAAACTGAAGGCGGAAATGGGGCAGATAGCTGAGCAACCAGTAAACAGGCCACTTGGCAAGTTGTTCCCATCAAGGACTGCTCATCCCACATGCCAAGGTCCACTAGAAAGAGGAAGCTTCTCCTCTCTGGCAGGGCCAGCTTGGCTCCATCCTTGACTTGGCACTGCAATTAGTAAAAGCTGATTTTTTTTTTTTTTTCTGCTATCAATTCCCCTTCCTGAGCCTGTTGGCATATCACATGAGCTGCTTCCTCTGCTTTTCCAACCATGTGGATGCAAGCAACTGCATCCCTTCCCAGAACAGCACGCCCCTTGCTTAGTGCTGAGGGCATCTCATTACCCCTTGAGAGGAGCTCTCCTCCCTCTGGTTTGCTGGAAAAGCGCCCATCTTACTCCTGGGGAAGATTTCTATTGAAAAAGTTCAGTTTTCCCTTCTATAAGCATTTTGTTTTACAAAACATGTCACATTTATCTGTAAAATTAGCCCTGCAGCGGGTACTAGTTATTCCTCCATGCTTTTTGTGATCAGACCCTGTTATCATCACCTTATCGTTGCCAGAGTTCAAGTGTCTGGGCTCAAACTTTCTACGCTGCCTGCCTCAAGTTGAATGGGTTTTGTGTTATGTACTGACATATCAGCAAACAGGGTTCAGTTATTGCCAACAATGAGCTGAGAGGAAAAAATGTTGAAAAAAAAAAAAAAAAAAAAAAAAAAAGGAAGTTAGAAACCATTGAACTGAAGTACAGAAGTACAGCTTCTGCTTTGGAGGCAGCGCCTGAGAGTTGTGGATTGTTTCTGCTTTTTGTTAGAGCTATGCCTAGGGCTTTTTAGAAAGGAAAAGAACACCTGTAAGTTTCTGGGAGACACCATCAGCTCTACAGTCCTGCTAGACCTGGAGGCGAAGCCACCAAAGTAATTGAGCACCTAAGCGTGTCCCTGGGACTAACAATGCAAAGCTCAAAAGCTTCGCCTACGCTTAGTCCCACATGCACCTAAAATCCATAGATAGTTATCAGGCTTTTCCTGGGAACAAAGCTGTGCCATAATGCAAACCAAATTTTCTCAGCCTGGTCGGAGCTGAGTTGGGTAGCTCTTGCCTCGGGCTGTCCCCAGGAGGAGATGGCCTCACCTGCCCCCCTGGGAAGGTCTCTGCTGTGTGGGAAGGGCTTGCCTAGATCTTAGGGACATCTGCGGTACACCTGTAGGATGGGATGCTGTGTAAATACTCTGGAGGCAAATTTTCTCAAGGGGACGGATCCTTTTATACAACAGACTCCTTCAGGAGCCCCTTCTCTGCCCAGGGAATGCAGCCCACCATCCTCCACACCCATCTCCCCCGATGAGAGCCCAAATCACTTCTCCGTGTGCTACCAGTTGCCCGCTGGGTGGAGGAGCCCAGGTTTTCTCAGCCTTCTTGAGGCTCTGGTTCACCCAGGCCCCCAGCACACCTCTGCCATCAGCTTCGTGCAGGGGGGAGGCACATCCTCTTCTGGAGGGAACCCACGATGAGCTAAAACCTGAAAGCTTCAGACCTGGTGCAGCCCAGCTGAAGGCTGCTACGAAGCACCCAGGCTACTGAAACATGTCCTGGGGTAGCAGACTTTCAGACACGCCTCCAGATAGCCCTCTGCTCCAGTTTGCTGCCACCCTGCAAATTTGCTGATTTCATTCAGATTCTCCTGGTCTTTCCCCCTGCCACCCCCAGGCTTTCCAACGAAACACAAACGGAATGTATCCAGCAAAACTTGTCCTTACGGGGAGCGTGGGAACACAAGGTTGCAAGCGTAGAAATCGTTAAAAGGAATCCTGGTCGGTGGTTAACCTGCCTTAACCTTCCCCAGTGCTCCCAGCATCTCCTGGCTGGGAATCACCCAGTGCCCAGGCATTGCCCTGACCCTGGTGTCTTTTGGAGCTATAGGGCCATCAAGGGAAGACGGATCCTTACTGGTATCGCAAGTGCCCCAACTATTCATTTCAGGAGACGTTTCTGCTGCATAAAACCTATTGATCTGGTTTTGGGTGCCCTGGTAGACAGCCTTGAAGTTTTATCTCTAGTCAGACCTCCTGGTTAACTGGTTCATATTAATTCTCTCAGCTTCACACTAAATCCTCCAGGGCGGACTTCACAGGGCCACGTTGTGAAAACCCGCTGTCTTGGATGTGTTGCCAAGTTCCTGTAGAAACTGCGCGGGACACAACAGCAAAACGTGCCAGATGATGCGGGAACATCTTGCTGTGCTGCAGCTATCAGAGCAGGTTTTCTCATGCCCACACACCCTCATTGCTGTCCCCGGTGTTACAACATTCAGGACAGCTCGACGCTCGGCAAGACGCGTGAACTTTGCAGCCCAGGGGTTGAGGCACTTCTTGGAGTTGGGAGAAGGGAGGTAGCAGTTCCAAGAGCGTTTGTGCGTTTTACACAATGACCTCTTTTATAAGGAAATGCTTAGCCCAGCCAAGCCTTGGAACCTCCAGAATGGCACAGGGAGGGTTATGCTCCTCCCTTCAGGACCTTTTTGATTTTCCTTGGTTTGTTTCAATGGAAAAATGAAAAATCCCAGGGTAACCAGTGACCTTTTGTTTTGTTTTGTTTTGTTTTGTTTTTTGTGCCAATCCTCAAAGCTACCAGGCACTTTGGAGGCACTTTTATTTTTTGGAGGCATTTCTCTAAAATCCTGGGGGAGGGCCCTAGCCACTGCCAACCTAAGTAGAGGCTGAGGGTTCCACAGTCTCCTTCCACCGCAAACTCCCCTTTCTGGAGCCATTTTGGAATAAAGCAATAAACCATTCCTCGTGTTTGCTGGAAGCAGCATGGAACGCTTCCCCCAGGTTCCCTGTACTGTCAACCTGGAGCAGGATGAGGGCGGTGCAGAGAACACGGTGAGACGTGAATCAGGGGAAACGAAGCTGAAGAGAGGAGCTGGAAAGTCAGGGAGGGGAGAACAACTAGGGATGGAGGAAAGTGTCAGCGCTAGCAACAGAGTGGGGAAGGCAGATGCAGAGCATAAGGATAAAGATGAGCAAGAACAAACTGTAGGGAATGACAGGAACAAGTAATATCTGGGAGAAAAAGTAATGGCCCAGGTATAGAGGAGATCAGACTAAAAGATACAAAAGACTCTTCTAGCCTGAAATGTTGGCACTACAGGAGGATCTATCAGCTGGCTCTTTAGATCAAATGATGAAATCGAAGTCTCCAACCTTCTGATCATTGTATGGCAGTATGACCATGAACTGATGCCTGGCACCATGAACTGATGCTTTTGCCATTTAGTTAAAGAAACAAAACAAAACAAAACAAAAACCCCAACCCTGAAAAAAAACAAAAAAACAAAACAAAACAAAAAAACAACAAACAAACAAACAAAAGAAAACACTAAAAGAAAGAACAACCAAGAGCAGAAAATAAACGTAATTAAGACTGCAATTTTAGGTGATGCTAGTGTGAAGAGCATGGAGCAAACATCTAATACATGTGCACATGCATTGTCATATAGATGTGCAAGATCTGTGCTTCCCTTTTGGGGGGAGATTGGAGACTCTCATGAACAAATTGAGGAGCTTAAGGAAGAGAAAGAATGGTCTTGTCGTGAAGATACACTGATGTCCTGCTTCAGGCCCAAAGTGATGCAGGGCAGGTCACACAGTTGGGTTCTTTCTGTATTTCTCATTTTCTGCATTTAGTAGGTAAAATATTTTTAGTTTAGCTGGGGTGCTGGGCCCACACGGCACCAGCTAAAATCTGGAAGAGCCGTGGGCTACAAAACATTGCACCTCCTGAAGAATGATGCCTCTATCGTCTCAGTCCATTATCACTACCTATTTCTGAGCTTGAACATTTTAATGCCTGAGCTCCCAAGCTGTAAAGCAAGGGTATAGAAAGATTCCTACGATTCCTGCAGGGTGTTGGGTGAATACTTCCATGTTTGTGGAACACTGACAAACAATACTGGTGAACATCATCAAAACGCCACGTGAAGATTATTAACTACTCAGTGAGGAATTAAAAGACCATGAAGTAAATATGGCCTCAGTCACACACTGGCTGCAAAGAATAATAATTAAAAAAAATTTCCAAATTACTACCTACCTACTTACTGGCTGAGACAGAGGGTCTGAGCTAAAAATAGTCTTTAATTACAAGACCATGTATGCATAGGCACAAAAGAGATTGAATAAAAGTTGCACCTTCATAGCAGCATTTCCTAATTTTTGAATGCTCAGCTCTATTATCTGAAATATTTTTCTGCATTTTTTTTTTCTTGCATTTTTCTACATTTATGCTCCTTAAAGTGCTGATCTACCCCCTGAAAAGTGACTGCTCAAGGCCCTGTTAACTGCTGCACATCAGCTACGCTCTGTGTAAGGGTTTTGTTTCCTGCCTGCCAGCTCTGTTTCAAACAGGATATTTTCCATTTTGTATGCAATTGCCAGTGAAAAAGTCCTAGAGAATTCCACGCGTGCCTCTGCAGCCTCTCCAGATAGCAGCTCCTTTTTATGTTAGTGAAACTATGTTGTGGGTAATTTTGTGCAAATACCTTTGAGGGCAAAAGGTACGGCTGAACCAGGAGCTTAATTTAGCTGATGATGTGTGGGCTCAGAGCGCCTTGTTCCTTTTCCCCTGGCTAGCTTGGGGTTTGCAGATCCAGTAAGTTAAACAATTCCTATTTCAGTATTTTATTTGGCAGCGTCACATTTGTACAATCACTTTTCAGAGTAGAACAGGGAGTTCCCTCTCCTCCTCCTCCTCCTCCTTCTTTTTTTTTTTTTTTTTTTTTTTTTTTTTTTTTAATTTTAATTTTTTAATGTGCTTCCAGTCCCTCAGCCTGGGCGGGACGGAGGGAGGGCGTTGGTCTAGACCATGTCCAGCACACTTATTAACCAAGAGCTTTGCCTACAGGAGGAGTCTTGCCTACCAGACTGGAACCTGCTCAGGCTCCAGAGCAAATGCTCCTAAAAACATCTTTCACTAAAGCCAAGCCTGATAAACAGGCCACTGCCAAAGTCAGCAAAAAGATGCTTTAAATCTCCGTAGGACTTGGCGATCTTCCTCCGGGCCAGAGGGAGGCACCTCCTTCCTCCTGGTTTTTGCACCTTCCTCTTGGAGCCAACGATACTGCTGGGGACCTTCTAAAACAGCCAAGTATCCTCTAGCAGAGGAACGACTTAACTGCATCTCCCACGGAGTCCACACCTACACCTCCAGGCTGCGTGCCCTATCCACCCAACCAGGCTGGCTCAGGCTTGGGGCAGAAAGGATTTCATTTCACGGGGAATTAAGCCCTTTTCTCACTGCGCTCCTGATTTGTAGCCACCTTGACCAGACAAGTCCTGTGCTGGGACACAGCGGGTGCTGACAGCTCTAACACAACCCCGGGGGTCCCACCAGCCTTTCCCCCTGCCCACACGGCAGCCTGCTACGTGTTGAGCCAGGCAGCACCAGCTTCCCTCTCTCCACCCACCTCTGCTCTTCCCACTTCACCCTCTCTTTTTCACCCTTATTCATTTGTAGCCGCAGTAGAGATGCATATTCCTGCAAGTATTACTCAGTCTTTCCCCTATGCAGAGGCTCTCCCATGGGAGCAGTCCAGCACCGCAGGGCAAGCCTCCCCTATAGGGAGGCAGGGAGATGGGGATTCCCTTTCCATTGCCTCCCTTTGTGCCGACAGAGTTTAAAACAGCGTTTTAAATCAGTTGAATGACTCAGTAAAGCAGCTCTGCCAGGGTGGGGAGCCTAGTTTGGGAAAAATAAAAAATTTAAAAAAAAAAAAGAAATTAAAGGGCAATGATTTTTGCTTTTATGATACATTGGCTGCTGTTCAGTCATCAGTATACAAAGGGCTTTTCTTCCTGAGCCATTAACTAAGTGAATCAGCAGAGAGCTGCCTCCAGATGCATCGGACAGTGTTCTCCAGAGTCCCATCTCGCCTGCGCTGCGCAGGCTGGGAGGGCGTCTATTCCTCTGCCGCGGCGGGGCCAGTGCGCACACAGGAAGGTGCTTTTCCAAATGGAAGGTTGCTGTAAAAATAAACCATGACTCTTCTGCAGAGAACAGAAAACAGAAATTACGGGAAATATTTTCAGCTTTTGTTGCTGCAAATGGTGTGAGTGTAAACAACCCAGCTATCCAAACAGGCTGAGAGCGTGTGTGGGATGGTGGGTAGCAGCAGCCTCCCCGCACGCCAGCTCCTGTTCACGCAGCCCCCAAAGCCACAGCAGTGCCTGAGCGAGCTGCTGGCTTTCACGGAGCATTTGTGCTCTGGTGATGAGAGAACACGAGTCCTGGCAGGTGGAGCTGGCGGATTGTTGGGGTGCAGCTCCTCGTGACAGCCTGGCGAGCTCCCCGGGGCCGTGCTCCAGCCAGCCCACCACTCCCACACTGGAGCACAGAGCCAAGGCTCGGGGTGGGGACCCCCCGTCTCAATAAGGGTCTCCAAATAACCTTTATTTCAGCTCCTTCTTCCCCAACAGAGACTCAAATTAAGCAGGTCCCCAGAAGCCCCACTGGCTTACAAGAAGGGCTCTGTGGCTTCAGAGAGAAGTGCTCCTCAGCGAAATGCAAAGGTGAGCTCAGAGGATGGGTATGTAACACCTCAGCATGCCCAACCCAGTGTGAAAATCCAAAAAGGAGGGATTAAAAAGGTGGCCAGCAGCCTCATGGCCCCCACTGGCCCTTCTGCCAGCACAGATGGCTGCAGGACTGCTGGGTAGCCCGGAGCCCACAGGTCACTCCTGGAACGAAAGATGCAGGGGACAGCAGGAGGAGATGCCAGGCAGCAGTGGAGCTGTTCATGAGCTCAGGGTTCCCATCATGGCCCTGAATGCAGACACCACACAGCAAGTCTCTTCATACCTGTTTCTCCTCCCCCTCTTTCTTATTATTTTCTCTCCTTGGTGCTCAGTTTTTTCTCTGACCTCCTCCCATCAGTGTTTCTGCACTCCTCAGAGGTTACAAGCTCAAAACAGAATCACAGAATCATTCAGGTTGGAAAAGCCCCTTGAGATCATCGAGTCCAACCCTCTTACAAAGTTCTCCCCTACCCCACATCCCCCCACAGCTCATCCCAACGGCCCTTAAACCCCCCCAGGGATGGGAACTCCCCTCCCTGGGCAGCCTGTTCCACTCTCTGACCACTCTTTCTGGGAAAAATTTTTCCCTCCTGCCCAGCCTGACCCTCCGCTGTTGCAGTTTCCAGCCGTTCCCTCCTGTCCTGTCCCTAATCCCCTGGGAGCAGAGCCCAGCCCCAGCCTCTCTGCAATGTCCTGTCAGGAGCTGCAGAGAGGGATGAGGGCTCCCCTCAGCCTCCTCCTCCTCACCCTGAACACTCCCAGCTCCTTCCCTGGCTCCTCACAGGATTTATTCTCCAGGCCCTTCCCCAGCCTCGTTGCCCTCCTCTGCCCTCGCTTCAGCCCCTCCAGATCTCTCTGGGATTGAGGTGCCCAGACCTGGACACAACCCTCCAGGTGTGGCCTCACCAGTCAGAGCACAGGGGTCTGTCACCTCCCAGTTCTGCTGGTCACACTATTTTTAATACAAGACATTCTCCCCCCTCCTCCTCCCTGATAACCACGGATAGAGATGTTTTGATTTCACGCAACCTTCTGGAGCCACGTGTGGTGCAAGGAAGAGCCTGGGCACAAATGGAGGATGATGAGCCTTTGCCTGAGGCCTCAGGCAGGCAAGCAGGTGTGACTTCACACAGCAACACACCTGAGAAAAAAAAAAAAGAGAGAGAGCAAAAAATAATCCCACCCAGCTTCCCCAAGCAGCTGGGTTGAAGAGATGAGGCCGACCAATTTCCCTACTGAAGATGATGGAAAAAAGGCAAGGATGGAACCATCTTCCCATAGAAGAAGAAAGGGAGACCGGTTCCCCTCCCCAAAAACTGCACAGAGGCTTGTGCCTCAGCCCCTCTGTTGCAGCAGGGAGTGCTGGAGGAGCTGGTCCCCCCTCTGCCCCAGGACCAGAGGCGAGGTGGGCCTTACTCTACTCTTTGCAGGTAGAACAGGCTGCAGCTTTCCCTCTTAATCACACTTCGCTCAAAATTCCTGAAAAGAAACCAAGGGGGGAGCTTCACCCCCTTGTTCTGGGTGCTGTAAAAAATATACAACAAGCAGAGAGGGCACAAGGAGTATCCCAAGAGGATGCTTATATGACTGTATGTAACTGGAACCTTTAAGCTCCTGGCTATTCACTCTGCCTTGCCGTAAAATCGAACACTTTTCCACAGTTCATTTCTGCAGCACAACCCTTAGCAGGCTGCTTGTCACGACCCTGCTCTCCATGAAGCTGTTGGCTTAACGTTCAAGATTTACCAACCCTCGTCTGACAGGATCACACAGACGTGGGCACACGGGACACACAAGAAGACTCAACAACGTGTCCCAGAGTCCCTCAGTGTTGGTTTTGATGACCTACGCTGTGCATCTGATGCTGTGTGGTCTCATCTGGCAGATTTATTATCAGTTCTGAAGGTATGATTGTCATTAAGCTAAATGAGGTATCCCAGGTGTTTCCATGCTTGTCAGCATTTAGCTATGAAGATGCACAGCACCATCAGATAATGGATTTGGCTTTGGGTTTGTTGTTGCTTCTTTTTTTTTTTTTTAATGTATTGTTCTTGTACTTAGCAGAGCTACGTGAAGAAAAATCGACATTTGCCATTCAGCGATGGATTCTTTTCTCCTGCGATTTGTAGCAATCTTTATAATAAGCAGTGCAAAAAAAAAACCTGCTTGGGAATTTCAACCGCTAAACCGAATAACCGTCGACACTTTCAAATGTATCCAGCTTTACAGAAATGAAGCAGCTTGTAAGAAAAGATTTCCTTTTTTTGACTAAAACAGAAGTTAGTCCATGAGGTTTTATGTTCTCTCACCATATAAAACAGGACTTGTTTGTAGGAAATAATGTCTGCTCGCTGGCTAAGGCACATAGGAAACGGTTATATAGCAAATTTACCTGTTTACACGAGTTATTTAGAAGTAGCAGAAGGTTAACAATTTAATTATGTTAAAATATGCAATATAGAGGATAGATACGTGTACGTGAGTGTGTGTGAAGCGTTCTGCTGAACAATAACACTTTGGGTAACCTGACAAAATCTTACAGATGCTTTTTTTCTGTGGAAACGTGCTTGCAGCAATATCCTCGCTCTCGTTTCCAGTCTTACACCAGTGGCACTGGATTAGCCCAATACAAATACACACATCCACAATTTGGCTTTCCACTCATAAAATCTCTTCATTAATTAGAAAAAAAACCCACACAGTAATACTTGCTAATGCACACAACTATATCTGTTTGCGGCAAGGCTGACTTGCTTTGAAATTCTGACAACTTGGTTGTCTTACAGTTAAAATGATGATATAGAGGCAAAACAATTCTTCACTTGGAAAGTGGAGATGCCACAGTCAGAAAGCCATGGCATTTTGAATTTTGATCCTGCCTCTCTAATGAAGTGAGACTTTTTGAGACTTAACGTGCAACGGAAATACCTAATAAAAGCACACAGGGGCCTAAACCCAGGGTGCCTGTGCAAGTAAGTCACAGGAGGGAGAAGGGCACAAGGAGAGGAAGGAGTGATGAGATTCCAGGGGATGAGAGCAGTGTGTATCGCAGGTTCACACAACTGTGCAAAGCTCCTCACCATGGTGGTGACCTGGCACATGCTCAAGGGCTGCTGCTGCTTCTGCCACTGGTAGCACCAGGGAAGGAAAAAAAAAGAAAAAAAAAAAAAAAAAGTTTGGAGGTACCAGCAAAGTCAGCAGAACCACAGATGGGATGAATCTGGCCATCTGTGTACCCGCAGGTACCCACCCTTTCCTCCAGCTGGTAGCAGCGATATGAAAGAAATCTCAGTTCAAAACTTCAAGCCCCATTGAACCTGGCAAGTTTAAGGTAGAAGAATGGAAAGGAATCAAACCATTTCCAGAGAAGCTTACATTTTATCCAAAAGCCTGAACACAAAAGGTTTTTTTCATTTGAAAAAAATTTGATGGTGCTCATTTAATCCCCCAATTTTTTGAGACTGTATCACATAGCACATAGTGATCCTGAAAGTCCAAACGACATTTTTATGGGAAGTGTCACAGGCAGAATAGGCAAGCTCGCTGCACGACTCTGCCTCCAGACAACACCCAAAAGGTCTGTTTCTGAAAAGATAAAGTTTCTCAAGAAGCATCATAATTTTTTTTTTTCTTTACTGTAAGAGAAGGGGCAGGTAGGGGCGGACAAGCTGGCGTTTTGTTGTTGGTTTTGTCCTCTTCATCCCCTGGAGGGCTGGTTTTGGACCCAGGCAAGATTCACAGCCAGCTCTAGCTCTGAAGAATTCTGCTGTCGTCACCACTAACAGCTCTCAGAGCAGGCTTGTAATTGCAATGAAAACTCCTATTCACACCTCTTGGAAATATTGGTTTAGGCTGTTCAGCTGCGGATGAGTGAAACACGTGTGAACTAAGGCATATTCCCCACCAATTCTCAGCTTGTTACAGACAAGAATAAATTTTTGCTCTAGGAAATGAAAATTCTAGAAGGTCTACACAAATCGGTACATTTGTGATATAAATCCATCCCTGACTGTACTGCTTAGTCTTCAGCAGTCTTCAGTCAGCAGCACTGACATAAAACAGTGTTTTACAAAAAAAAAAAAAAAAAAAAAAAAAAAAGAGTGGAGCAGCAGCATTCAGCTCCTGCCAAACACCCTTTATGAACAGACTGGCGAAATGGAAACAAAAGACCTGGTAACTCTTGATTTCATGAGGTACAAGAGGGGCACCCAGAACACTGTAAATAAAAAAGGCAGTGGAAGGACTTGGGGTTAAACACAGAAAGTATCAAAGGAAATGCACCTCCAGCTTCCTATAACACAAAGGTCTTTGTCACAAGGACATGGCCAGAGCCTGAGGTACACTTTAGCCACTCGTATTATGTATCCCACACATTCAGGTGGTTAAAACTCACTTGGGAACCAGGTCCCATCACTAGGGACTCCATCCATGTGTTTATGCACCAGAGTGAACAATCTCCTCGCTTGAGGCCTCCCTACTGCTGCTGACGACTGATTTCAGGGATGTATTTGATCTGTTTCCCAAGCTGACGGTCCCAGGTCGAGCAGAAGCTGAGACTATCAAGCCAAGATCACTTGCTCTACTAAACTACTCCTGCTAACACTGCAGCCTGATATTCCCACTGTAAGATTTGAGGAATGTGAGGGAAAAAGCCAGTTATGAAACATCCCATCAGATTAAACTGCAACACATCCGAACAGGATGCAGCCCTGAATGCAAGGCGTACCCCCGTAAGCCATCCACAGTTCCTGTTAACTGAAAAAAAGCAGCAGAGAGCTTAACCCCTTTCGAAGCACCTGCGCCACCTCAGCAATAAACTGTTGGGTCAGTCCCAGAAGATGACGACCAAGTAACTCAAGAAAGCAGTACCCACCAAAGACTTAAGCTATCAAATAATGTGTAAAAAAAATTTTAATGCAACCCTCACACGTTCAAACCCATCTACAATTCAAATATGGTGTTAAACAATTAATAACTGATAGCAATCAGGTTATATTACCAGCATTTATGGTTAAAGGTTTGCTGCCATTTATTGTTACAGTTTTATGTTCAAAATAATTTTTTTAATAAGTAATTCAAGGCTAGCAAACACCAAAACAATGGTGGACTTCTGATGACACTTCTTTCACTGTCTGGAGTCCCTGAAATTAAGTGTAGTTGCTGGAGTTCCTCTCTGTTTTGCAAATGTCTTATTCTTCCTGGGCTCTCTTCCCATGTATTCCAGGATACCAGCCACACCTTCCAACTCCTCCTTCACCATCTGGAATTTCCACCTACCCAGGGGACTCTGGTGCATGTATCAGCTCTTTCCCATCTGTGCTCCTCAATATTAGAATTAATTAAGAAGAAGAAAGTCAGGAGTTTGGAAAAAAAAAACACAACAAAAACAAAACCCCACAAAACACAAAACCCCACGGAAAAAAAAAAAAAAAAAAAAAAAAAAGTGCTTATGTTGCTAATAATATTATTATTCTTGTCTCTGTCTCTTCTTATTTTGCAGACTTTAAAATGGTTATGTCTCCTATTCTTTTAGTTTTCTTCCTCAGTGCAGCATCAGTTATTATCTTCATCTTGAAAATCTGAAGAAAAAACAGATTCATAAAAAAATGTGATCTCACATGACAAAGAATACCTTGAATTTTTTCAATTGTTTTATATTTCAAAATTATATATACACTCCCCACCCCTTCCCTACCCCATATATTTAAAGCATATGACACCTTTCAATAAATCTAGAGTAAGGTAATTTTTTTCCAAAATAAAAGTCTGAAAATGGAAATCCAAACAGAACGTTTTCCCTTTCCCTTTCACCTTCCCCCTCTTCTTGCTCAAGAAGTTCTGCCTTGAAGAGAGGAGTCTATGTCTCTGGAAATCTTAGAAATAATTGGTCCTGTGTAGCCATTCAGCTCACAACAGACAATGTCTGATAGAGGACAGAACCTTGCCATCTATTTTACTGACCTATAAGTCCCCATTTCTAAAAATAGATGAATCTGAGAACTAGATATAGGATAATGAGACTAGTCTTAGACAATAACACAGGAAAAAAATAAAGTTCCATTCCCATTCGTGCCACAGTTTTGATCCTGAATTCAGAGGAGCTACTGCTGTCTTGGAACTCTTTCCTTATCCCTCCCTTCTCAAAAAAAAAAAAAAAAAAAAAAAAAAAAAAAAAATCAGCTGGCCTTTCAGTTACTAATAATAGTCTCTTCTTTCTTGCCTGTGTCCTCTGCTTCCTCTCTTTCAGCAAACGATGTCAACTCTGTCTCTATTTGGAAATTCTGGTATGAACTCTGGTCTGGTGGTGTCACTCCCTTTTGTTTTCCAGTATGTGGCATGGATCCCAGTGTTGTTCCATTGGGCACTTGAAGAAAACATGGAGAAGAGGGCAGGCAAGGTGGCTCAGTGTAGCACATCTGCTCTGTGAAGTATTGTCCTCCCACTGTGCTAGAAAATGGCATTTGTGAGCACAGCTGATTCGAGAATGGAGCTTCTTGCACATAGAAATCATTCCAGGGGACAGCCTGATAGGCAGGGATGCCTGCTGAGGAAAAAGCAACAAAGAAAGGACAAAAATCATGAAAATAAGGAAAGGAGGATTAAAGCTATGTACGTGTAAAAATGCATATGTTGTGCTTAAGAGAGCACACTCAGTGCAAATACGGTATTATTATTACACCCAAATGGTTACTTCAGCAGAGCAGACACTGCACATATAGGAAGGTTAACTCCGCTATTTACATTGCAGTGTATTTATCCAAAACATTGTTATTAGGAAGTGCAGAGCATTGTTATAACCTAAAAAAACATAATGTCGCTTCAGCACACATCCTGAGTGTATGTGATGATATCAGAGACACACTCTGCTGATTTTTTTTTTCCTCCATTCCTATTTTCCAAGTTATTTCTGCAAACCGTAAATTGGCTGCTTAATCTTCACTTTCATTTATAAAAAGTGGTAACCCAGGAAGTAGGAATATGTTTTAATTAATATCTATCGTTCAGCTAAACTGCTCACTTGCTTACATGCTGAAGTAGGAATTATGGGTGTGCCTAACTGACAGGCTGGTTCCCTCCCCACTGCACTGCTGGAACCCCAGGCCCTGGTTGTCCACACTGGAACAGTCACAGGATCCCCTCCTTGAACAGAAGAGCCACACACTGCTGGTTGTGCTCCAGGCAGAAGTATGGAATAAAACATCAACTCTACCTCTGTTCCTTCAACAATCCTCCAACTTTATCAGTCCTAACATGGCTTGTACCTTTACACTCACATGACGTACCCCAAGGCACGCAACACACACTTCTGGCATCACGCTATAAAAACATTAATTTGGTGCACTGGGACACAGCCCTCTCATTACTTCTGACACTTCAGACTGACAAAACACAGAAAATAATAATTGTGCCTTGCAACCACAGAGGAGAGCCAGGCCAAGCGTGCTGCCAACCTTGTTTTGGAGGATGTTATCCACGAACAGTGTGAACATGAGCCAGCTTGCACCCCTCAGCCTGTGAGTCAGGCTTCTCTCCCTGACAAGTTCCACAAAAACTGTACAAAACCAGGAGCAGCATCTATGGTCTGAAGGCTCTTTAATTTAATTTGACTTAATTTAACAAACTCGACAGTCTGAGCAAATAAACTGAAATAGTTTATCTTTTGGTTGCGCTCAGGCTTTAACAACTTCAAAATACAAATCCCTAACACAAAACAAGACCGACAATGCCATTTTACCTAGTTACGTTTTAGAAAATTATGCTGAAGTGCTTTAATCAAAGTCATGTTGCAAATTCATGTCAGAGGAAGAAAAAGAAAGAAATCATACTTTTGTTGGCCCTGTCCCTAATTGCCTTTTTTTTTGTGCTACTCCAAGATATGTAACACTGTTTCAAAGTGGTTTCTGCAGAAGCCCAGCAGTTAGAAGCCTGATTTTCTTTCTGCCTCTAACTATTCCATCTGCTGGGGCAGCTTTTTCACTTTGCACACGCACCAAAGGCACGTTAGTTTGCACAACAGTACACTTCTAAGTAAAAAAAAAAACCCAGAACTTATCTCTCCATTCCAGACAAAACCATTGCACCACCTGACATATTTACGCAGTAACACTCTGATATGCAGCCTACATAGTAACTTGTGATTCAAATTCATGGGTCGCTCAGCACTTAAAAAAAAAAAAATACAGGGGAAATTAAAAAGATGGGCAGCATATATATATATATTTGTGCGAGTATCTGCACGTTCCTTCTTTCTATGACAGTCCTCGGTAAAACCACTGCATTTTTCAGGGTGTTGTTTAGTTACTTCAGAGGTCTGGGGTACCAAAAGCTCTCAGGGATTTACCCGAGTGTCCGCTCGGCTGATGTAACAAGAGCTGTTCCCCCACGGGGTTCTGTGCGTAGTCTTGTGTGGCTCCTGCTGCCCCATAGGTCATGACTCTGCTGTTAGCAGGGGCGGCGAGGAAAGCCGCCTGGGACTCGGGGGGTGTCGTGGGAGTGAGGCGGACACTGGAGAGGACGTTGCTGGCCAGGTGGCCTGGCAGATGGTGGAACTGAGAGAGCTGGTGCTGCTGGGGATAGTGGGGCAGCTGGTAAATTCCAGCCTGACTGCTGCAATGACAGTAGGCGGTCTCTAGGTTGCTTGGTGCCTCCAGCTGCTCAAGGTAATTGCAGGAAACTGGTGAACTCAAGCTGTAGAGAGAGGAGAGATTCAGAGATCAAAGTAGGGTCAACAGCTACAGCAACCTGTACAGTAAACAACTGTTACATCTTCCCCTTGACAGCTGCTCCAACCCTGATGATCTGACCCCAAGCCCTCCTCCTCCCAAACGCCAGGCATGGGACAAGGGTGACAGGAACCACTTGAGCCAAGTGCTTTCACAGCAGGATTCCTTAACGATGCTCGTTAGTGGCGATTACCATTCCTTTAGTTTTTCCTGCTCTGCAAAGCACACCCCAATGCTTAAAACGTCCTCTCTCAAGGATTCCTTTTCACTGAACCCCACTGTCGCTTGACAGGCATGCAATTCTGAAAGCGCTCTGATTAAAGGTATCACTTTTCTGATAGCAGGTGCCCCCTCTTACTACGGGCATTATACACCTTTTCATACTCTGTTTAAAGGACATTCTCACCTTCATGTCTAACTTTTCACTTACGTTCCCACCCATTTCCTTGCCTTGTGTTCCCCCTTCACCCTCCCAAGGCTTCTCCCAGGGTTCATTTTTTTCATCTCCCTCAAAGACAATCTCATCCGTTCCTACCCTTGATTCTGGATGCTGTAAGCATAGGCCTCCCTGAAGCCATTTTCCTGTCTGGACAAGCTGCATTCACTGTTGTGAGTGTCCAGAACCAGGGGAACGATGTAAGGCTGGTTGTTGAAGGACAGACCGAGGGGCAGGCTGGCCCTGCGGATGGGTGGAGGGCTGGGGAAGCTGGGGAAGGGCTCCATCCTGCTGGAACTGAAGCTGAGCGGTGGTAACGCCTTTGTCGGAACTGCTTCACAAGATGCCACCATTCCTGCCACTGAAGAGGCTGTGAATAAAAAGAGAGACTGTCAAACTGTGCTGTCATACTGAAAATAAGGAGGAGGAAGCAGATGGAATGACAAGAGTGGCACAACAGGCAAGCAAGATGTCAGTGGAAGAGCGGAGGTTAACTGATGGGAATAAAAGTAAATAAGTACCAGCATTGCTGCTGGGAAGCAAAAGGGAGTAGTAGCAAGCTCTCTGGAACAGAGGATGATGTTTATTGGTGAAATAAAATTACCTTCATGATTTCAGTCTCTGCATAGTGGATTTATTCAGCTCTCAAGAAGGTAGCCAAATGAAGCAAAGTACTTCCTGGAAAAAAGCCAGGAACAATCCCCCAGCCATCTTCCATCTCTACTGTCCTCCGGGAAGAGTGTACTGCACAGATCACCCTTTTGAAAAATTAAACTGTGCTTTGAAAGAAACAAAAATGTGCCTTTAGAGATAAGATGTCTAGGCCATTTTTTAACCAAATTTTCACTCATGGTTAGGCCTCTGATGAGTAATGAAAAAAAAAAAAATTAAAAAAGAAGTGTCGGCTGAAGGGTCTTGGGAAAAAGAAGCTGGGAGATGCAAAAGAAAACCAACACCTTTTGGTTGCTAGAATCTTGTTTGGTGACCCGACTCCTGGTGACCCATTGATGGAAAAGAGAGAGGAACAGTTTCCTACAGAGCAGCCTCTGTGGAAAGAGGACAATATAGGAAACGAGAAGGTCAAAATCACATATGCTGGTGATCCAGAGCAACAAGTACACACAGAAGTTCAAGAAGTTTGCGCGTGGTGCAAGAGAACGAGATTCTCTTTTATTGAGCCAAATAGCAAATTATTTCTCTCTTGAGAAATGTAACCATCAGGTATGCAAGACACAACGTGAAATGATTTTTCAAGTCTAGCTAGGCTGAACCAGTACAAGGATGAGGTAGATATGAGAAAATACCACTGACTCTTCAGTTAAAGTCATTCCACTCCCACACATTGTAAAGCATTCAGGGAAAGCTAGTAGCATGGACACTTCACAGCTGTACTGCACCCTTGCAGGCACACAGAGTAACACCAAATGTACTCCACCAGGTGTGAACCGAAGGCCTTAAGCTTAAAAACCTAAACACAAAGCTGCCACAGCAAGCATGAGCAACCTTTAGAGAATTTCTGAACGTGTGCCCAGAGAGCTGGTAAGGAGATTCTGCTTCAGCATCTTGAAGCACCATTTCTCAGACTCCCCAGCATGCTGTGCAATTGCATCTACCTTACTGCATCTTCTTCCCACATCAATTTTTTTTCAATTTGGAAACTATGGAGAGAGGGAGTCATGGCACTTCAGTGAAAAGTTGAATAGCCCTGATTTGGGGCTCATTTAGAAAACTAGAGCAAGATCTAGGATGGCATCTCTAAAAGATTCACATGCCCAGGCTATTTTTTCTATTTGAACACATTATTTCTCTATGTCAGGCAGCATGTATGATGCAGCAGTCACATTCCCGGGTTTTGACACAGCACAGATCTAGTCCCACACAACAAAGCACTAGTCAGGATGACATTTAGTTTCCTCACAAGTCAAAATGGATTAGCCAGAAATGAAGCTGAAGATCTCTTCTGGGTTTGGGGCTTTTTTTTTTTTTTTTTTAAACCTTCATTTGCACCAGTTCTCTTAACCATTCTGTCCCAGAATGTAGCAGATCACACAAACATTATGAAACAGCAGCCATGTGGGGCACAACTTACCCAAAAATCAGTCTATATCTAGATAAAGCTTCAGTTCAATAATGACAGCAGGATTAGCTAGTCTACAGATGGCCTTGGCCTTGCTCAGGATGAATACAGTATTAAAAACATAGCCCAGGAAATCACTTCTAAACCCACTTTCACACCTACTAAGAATTCAGTTCTGGGGTTTGAAATATTTGCAACATTTAGTGCAGATAATCTTTGTGGATCAGGGCAATGGGACTCACAGGCAATGAGATCATCAAGAGAGCATACTCAGCCTCCAAAGAGCTGGTTCAGCCTTTTCTAAAGTTTCCTCTATTTCTCTATACTTTCAAAGAAAGTCACTGAATTCGTATCTTCTGAATAAAGTCACAAATGCAGTAAGAACAAACAATTCCCAGAGTAGTAATATCTGCTAGATGTGAGACTATATTTAGAGACACTCCAGCATCTTGTTTGATGATGAATTCTGATCACCGATTTGAGATAATACTTACATTTTACAATTCTATTGCTCTTCCTGACATTGATGTAGAGAGACAGATAACCTCAGAAGGCTTTCCAGTGAACATGGGAATGTAACTATAGGAATTTTGTTTATTACACCCATTATTTCTGGGTTTTCAGTCCATGAGACAACCTTTGGAATTTCTGGAGAGCAATTTAGTAATTTGCAACTTCAGATCTCTGAAGTAGTCCTGGAGCTACACTTGTCTTAACTCCTTAACTCAAGAATGGCTATTCTGTGTCTTCAGCTACACAACTGTCTTCCCCCTACTGTAGCTGCTTCCTCAACGTCCTAGCAAGAGTTAAGAGACCCATTCTTTAATGCAAATAGCTTCCAATGAATGGGACAGTCTTAAATTAACAAGAATGGATGTGCATATTTCTGTCAGGATGACTGTAACTTTGGTCTTTCACCAGGCTTGAAGGAGGCTGAGGCCTATCCTAGAGAGGTGTCCATCAGCTTCAAGGTTGGAACTGTGAGACTATGTTCTAGGAAGCTGCTTTCACTGATGTTAACAGACCAGGTGGCGTGCACAAGATTTTTTACCCAAGTAAGACCTATCTGCATTGCAGCCCTTCCTCTCGCCATCAGCCACACATGACTTTCTTAGTCAAGCACTCATTGTCTTGATTCTAAAAAGCCTTGGCATGAGAGCCTGCAATGATTCTGCAGTTAACTGTGCAGCTGCTCGCAGACTGTTTGGGAGGCCAGAGACAGTGATTGCAACTGTTGAACAAGCCCAGTATTGGGCATGACGCAGCTGATGTTGTTTACAGGCTGAGCAACCAGTCTAACCTCAGATGGTCTACTTGCTAGCGCTGCTTTCTCAAGCATCAAATCAAGAGTGCAGCAAAAGGCTCTATTATTATGAGTCTCTACATCATACACTATCCAAGCCAGTTTCTTTTAATGAAACATGCCTATGTAATTGCAGCATTTACTGGAACATTAAGGGTCATCACAAAGCTTTCATAGATACATCCTCTTCTTGAAATTATGAGAAATACATTTCTCTTGTAAATGACATCTTGAAAGCAGACAAAATATTAACCAAGTTTAGGAGCAGCAGCATTCTTCATTTAACGGACTGAAGATCAGTAAACCAACTTCAGTCTTTAACTGAATTGCTTTGAGAAATCCATCAGTCAGATCCTCTTCTGGATTTTCAGGAGCCCAGAACCTACCACTTGTTTAAAAGGTTGACTCTTGCTTGCCGTGTCAGCTACACATCATCAGCTTTAAAGTAATTGGTTCAAAAGCTAGAATCCTATAAGTGAAGTCATTAGAGCTTGTCATTCATTTACTGCTCTTTGACAGATCACACCTAGCTTTTGCTCCCAAGACTTCTATTTCAATCCCACCTCTGCCACTGAATAATCATCTTGCTATCTGCATAAGAGATACCAGCATAGGCTGGGCTCCTGACAGCTGTCCTCAGCAAAATAGCCACATGAAACAAAATTATTTCCTGCAGAAGTACCAGTGGGGCTGGAGAATCATCTCCTGCAAGCCAGGGGCATAGAAAGTAACTTTTCTTTCTAAAGGATCAACTCTGAAGAAAACATAAGCCAGTGTTTTAAGTCAATGAACCACAGATATATATGTCTGCAAGAAAACTGAGACCAAAAAAAGGAAAAGTTCAGATAAACACAAATGTAAAAAAAAAAAAAAAAACCAAACCTCAATTAATTTAAAGCAAGCTACCTGTCTAGGAAAAGTAGTGAAAAAAAAATTAATAATTCTAAGATCAAAGCAAGCTCGATTGAATTTTTGAAGCACAGAAGTCTCTTACGGCAAGCTGTGTAGCTAATACCAAAATCAGAAGCCATAACTGCCAGCAAGGTAGAGAACATCTCAAATACAACTTGCTGGCATTCTTAATCAGCTTGTTTGGAGAACTGTACAAAACAGTAGGACATAAATATCCCCCAAACAAACCGACAGACAGAACTACTGGCTAGAGCAAGGAAAAGCAATGGCAAAGGTGGCACTGAACCCTCTCCAGAGGTGTCAGGTAACAGATCGTACAGTTCTCATGCACTTTAAGTCATTCACTTGTCCTGCTGAAAGTGGTCAAACACGCTGCTACCAAGGAAAGCACCTGAAGAGCCACTCGACGAGGCCATGGGCTCTGGGTGCAGCTCAGGACACGGATTGTTTTGCTGAAACCTGCCATGAGCTGTTTCCATGAGGGCTCCTTTTACTGAGCAATTAGTTTTGCCTTGTAAATCAATGATCTTTTTTTCATTTGTTCCCTCTTATTTTGCTTCTGTTACTTTGGATTCTATCCTATCCAAGT
Organism: Athene cunicularia; assembly: GCF_003259725.1. Lineage (NCBI taxonomy): Eukaryota > Metazoa > Chordata > Aves > Strigiformes > Strigidae > Athene > Athene cunicularia. Next base: position 23,882,635 of record NW_020799092.1, read on the forward strand.
TTCATTTTCTGAGATATTCTAATAAAAGAAAACAGGTAGACCCTGGATGGCCCTATTTATCGACAAGCTTTTTTTTTTTTTCCTGAACAAGGAGGCTGAATGAATTCAAAAGTCACATTGTCTTTCATTTTTTTCCCCATTTCATTTTCTGCTTTCATTCTTAGAGAGATAAGTCTGCCTATGCAATGCTAGATAACAAAAAAAAAAGCAAGTTTCATTCCCCATGGCTGTGTAATCCCACATCTAGTAAGGCAAAACTACGACTGGAGCTTTTCATGTGACTGTGCCATGCAGAGCTCCCTTCTGTGAGGACTCTCTACACCTAGTAAGTCTTTTCCCTCAGAGGGAGCACTGACTTAGGTCTCTACTCTGCCCAAGCACCAATTCTCCCATGACTTGTAGGAACATAATTTTTAGGACTTCCAACTTCCGTCAAATTTGATTAAACAAATTTGGGTGGCAGGATGGATTTCATAAACAAAGAGAGTGTGTGGCTCATTACATACAACACATTCCTCCCTTCCCTCAGGACACCAGGTTAAAAATCAATCACTAAATCTCACAGTTTGTCTGCATTAGCAAAACACACCTCTTTTCTGAAAAGTGATTTAGAAAAGGTATTATTTTCCCCCAACAGATCTGTATCTGGAAAGTATTTACCAGTCTTAGATGACACAAATAGATTTCATTACTTCTTGCCCAGCATGACTTAAAGAGAACAAGGGGAAGCTTGTTCCCTCCCACAGATCTAGAGAGTGGAGCACATTCTCATCTTCACACGTCCTTAACACTGAAGATATGAGGGCTTCAGACAAGCAGATTAAGCATGTGTTTCATAAAAGCTAGATGCATACACAGTAAAGGCAATGGTCAGCAGCAAGTTCAAAGGATTCAAGGAGTAAAAACCAAGCTATCTTTATCACTCATTTTCTCACATACCCAGTCCACTCTCAGGGAAATTCGTTTGCCCTTTTTCTTCCTTACACATTGCACAAAGAATTCGGACAGGACTTTTCTTTCCTATCAGAAAGATTGCATCCCAGTGTGCAGATTCCCCAGAAATAAATTGCTCAATACAGACAGATGACAAGATCACATCTCTGAATGAAACTATTTCTCTAACAGCCACGCTCTCTCTTGACTAAATAACATGACTGCAGATGTACTTTATGAACCAGGAGAGTTTTGAATACAAGTGTATTATGAGGATGTTTGCTTTGGTTCCTTTAAATTAATTATTTTGCAAAATCTTGGTCTTTATTTAATTAAATACAGGACTCAACTGACTGCACCACTTCATCATTCTGGGAAGCAGAGAATCATTCAAACACTTTCACCAAATTTACTCCACTGCAGGAAGAAGTGGAAAAACTGGAACGAACTGAATTACAGCCATATTGGTTGAACAGCTCATAAAATTGACTACTGTAGTCCTTTCCTTGAGACTGTGACAGGCAAATTTCAATGACAGAAATGACAGCATCAAGAAAGTATCTCAATTAAGTACTTTAAGTATACATATCTATTTGTTAGTATTCTAAACTTATTGATACAATCTCATGGTTGCTTTCTACAAAGTCAAAATACTTTTAAGGTGTCAACACTATTAAAAATATGTTAAAGGCTTTGGGTCATTATTAGAAAATGACTTGCACAGAACTGCACTTAATACTGATAACCCTGTATATATTTAGAATAAAATGACGGGGCAGAAATGGCGGCATGAAATTCAGAAGAATTAATTACACTGGGAAGCAGGAAAATAGGCACAGTAGTACCACATGTCAGCACATCTATTGCTTGGGATATCCATCCTCAAGGAAGAAGTGAAATCCTCAACATTTTGGAAATGTTTTCAAGTTGTGCCAACTTGGAAAAGTAAACATATATAGGAAGTGCTTCGGGGAACATTCCTGACTCTAGGGAATGCTCTGATACTCCACACGTGAATACACAGTTGAACAAATCCTCTCTTTCTTGTTGCCATTAATCTTTAAAGTCTAAGTGGATCTCAGGTAGAACGCTGGTCCAAGAGCACACCCCACTGACTTTCAACAACACTGCAATAGCAATTAAATTAGGCAGCATGCTTAAGAACTCAGCTAATCTCGCTCCCTCAAGGTCTTGCACAAAATGGAAAATTGCACTGGCTGGAGAAGTAAAGGAACCTCCTTTGGAGATTGAAAGGCACGGAGTACCTGAGGGAGGCTCTACAACCCCGAGTGATACAATGCACCTGCCTCATACAGATCACTGGACTACAGGTTGTAGCCAGAATGTTACAGTCTAAAACAGAATATGGGATGTGTGTATCTGCCATGAAGAGCATAACAGCCAGAATAATGTTTTCATCATCATCATCATTCAGAGGAGCAGTGTCAAACACCTATAACAGAAGAATGCCCCAATCACATATCCTTATGAAGTCATATTGCTGGCTTGTACCAGGACGTGAATGAGGACTGCAAATTTGTCTCTGGCATTAGCACAGAGGCATCACTGTGCTGGTACGTAGCTTGTAGATACTCAGCTAGCAGAGAGCTGTTAAACCTGGCACCAGTTCTTGCACTGACAGCATGGGGCTCTCATATCACCTTCCCTGAATTGTTTGGGAACCTATCAGCACCCCCCAGTTGCTGCTGCAGCTATGCAAAATGCTTGTACTGATGGGGGTCTCACCTGAGGAGGAGGTGGTGAGTGGTGAAGAAGGTCCACTGAGCAGGCTGGAGTAGTTCCCAGCTGTACTGTCTACACTCAGCGTGGCAGACGGGTCGTGAGCATTGTCAGGCAGTGGAGGCGCCCTGAAGGTATACACAAAGGGTATGAGCACAGACCGGAGGACAGACGAGACATTAAGACAAAATATACTCAGTGTTCTATCTATCTTATGATGGGAAAAATCTAGATCACTAGTGGGTGGAAAGGGAAAGCACTGGCTGACTTGTGAGTGCAAGCAGGAACAGTGCAAGGGATGTTGTATCAACAGGATGTGGGGAAGTGGCCCCAGGTGACTAGCGCAGAAATCAGGCAGGTGGTCTCCAATCTTTCACTTAATTTTTTCTTTTTTTCATTCTGTTTTCTTCACAGGAAGACCCTCCTTCCAGATTGGTATAAATACCTCCCTGTGGAGACTCCCTCCCTCCCTCTTGAAAGACCACCTATCCTTCCACATAGTCCCTTCTCCCACCCCCCAAGAAACATCCCCGGCTCACCCATGAAAGGTGCTAGCTTGTATTTCTTCAGAAAAGCTCGTGACTCTGTAAGACTGATCTACACAAGCAGCATTTCCATCACCAAGTGAAAATCCATGGAAATGGAAAGCGATAGTGGGAGAAGGACTCTGATAAAAGAATTCCCAAGTGCACACAAAGTGCCTGGCCAATGCATTCACAGAAACTAAAAGTGAAGGGGTGATTTCACAGACCTTTTCTGTCTCATTCTCTGCTCTCTACACAACTTCAGCAAGAGGGATTTCAACAGTTTTGTTTAAAACAGTGCTACAGGTTAATCAAAAATGCTCTTAAGAGGGCCCAGTACAATTTTCCCAGAAATCAGTCAGGCTGGAGAATACAGAGGACAGGCTACTGAGGTCCAACTCAACAGTGGCTCTCCATAGCTTAAATGTAAAGGGGAAATGGCAAAAGAAAATATTTAATGCATGAGGTATTGTGGAGAAATTAGAAGACAAAGTCTCTCACCCATAACCGTCTGACCCACAGGGGACTGACAGAGTTGATGACCTTGGATATTTTTTGTTGCCTTTCACACGTAACTTCTCCGATTTTCGCCACTTTGCCCTGCGATTCTGAAACCAGACCTGATAAACAGAAAGAAAGGATGTATTCAGAGAGGAAACCATCTACGCATGGGGACACAGGCAACAAATCAGCAATGGCTGTCTCCAACATCACCAGGTGATGCCAGAAACCTTTCTTCCAGAGAAAGGAACCTCGAGAAACCTTCATTCCTGAGAATCCTCAAGATTCATTGTAACCAGAAAGAGATGAGTGACAGCAGAAAGATACCCCCAAACACCAGTTTGGTTTGTTGCCCACAATCTTCAAGATAAAGATATTAACTCCAACCTCCTTAGCCTCTTTCACCTACCCATTAAGCATCTCATCTTAGGAAATGGGAAGAGATGGAGCACACAACCACAGACTCCACTGCCCTCGTGGGTGAGGTAGTTTGTTGTGCAGTGTCCATCCCCATGGGCTCTCTTGTCACCAGTGGCAGGGGCAGGCTCTATCCCATTACTCACAAGCTTATCTTTTCTTCCTACACAAACTCCTCCTCCCTGCCCAGGCCCTCTCCCTGACATTTTTCTGCACAGAACCCACAGTCAGCACCACTGCCCACACAGGCATTACCATGATACGTTGTGGCGTTACACCAATCACAGCAGCAATCTCCTTCCTCTTCTCACTGTCAGGGTAGCGGTCTTCTTGGAACATCTTCTCCAACTCTTCTAGCTGATCTAGAAACCATGCATTGTTCAAAGAGAGAGAGGTGGGGGGTACATGACAAGAAAACAAAACCAAAATAACCCAAAGGAAACAAGACAGGAGAAAAACAAAGCCATTTTTAGCATACTTAGAAATATATGAACAACATAAAATATTTTTATGTTTAAAAGTAAACCACAAAAATAAACAAAAATCTCCTTGCACAGTAAAATTAACAACATCACTAGTGATACTTGGCAAACTTTATCTGAAGAAGTTTTCACACATCTAATTGTGTGGAACACATTGCAATACCAGTTAGAGCAGTTCAGCTCCCCCATGCTGTGTCTTCAGGACGATAAAGGAAACATCAGCACCTACAGGTGCCACTGTCTGCCAGAGAGTCCCCCATTATCTACCTGCACTATAGAAGGTGCGCGACTTCTTCCTGGCTGGTTGTAGAATTTCTGGATTCTCGAGAAACAATTTTTTCCCCTTGGTCACATCATGGCTACTCCCGGATTCCAGGACTGAAGACACTCGGTAGGATTGCTGAGCAGCAGCGCTGGTTGAGGCACATTTGGATGATTGGTGAGTAGCTGGGCCACACACATCTTGCTTGCAGAGATCTCCAGGGATTCCACTAAATGCTTTCTCGGTGCACATCCCACTTCTGTCAGTACTTCTTTTCTTCTTTGCCTCATTTTCAATCCCATCAGAGTAATAATCTTCACACTCTTCATATGACCATGACTGGTCTGTGGGCTCCCTTGCAAAATCAACCACAGAAAGGGGGGTCAGAGCCTTCATGTCACTGAGGAAATCTGACAGCTGCCCGCACACTGAGGCAGGGTCGAGCTGGTCGTCAAAGGCCTCTGAGTCTCTGAAAGTTGACCCCGTTGCTTGCAGGGTGCAGTATCTTCCATCTTCCTCCTCCTCCCTTAAAAGGCTGAACTTGTCTTCTGCTCCCAAGGCATCCTCAACATTTTCCTTTATAGCTGTGCTTTGGAATGCAGATAGCACACTGCTCCCTGTATCGTACCCGCCGATGTCTTCATCATCTACCACAAAGTGCACAGTATTCAGCAATGTGTCCTCCTCGTCCTTGTACTCTACAAAGGAAAAATGAAAAAAACCCCTCACCTCACATGCACACTAAGCCAGATGTGCCTGGATGGCATGGGGGAAAAGGGTGTGCCTGGATAGGACATTTCAGTTATGGGAGAAGGAAAACACTATAGAATGAAACCCAGAGTGAAAAGAACTAGAGTTCAAAATAAAGGCTGTCATCAGAACAGGGTACTGCTAAGAAAGCAACAGCAGAGAATGCAATACGGTCAGTATGGGGATGTTCAAACATCTGAGACAAGAAAAGTCTCATTTTGAGAGTGAAGAAGCCTGCAAAAACAATCAGCTGTAAACTACAGGAAGAATTATATCCTGATAGATAATAAAGGGATGGTTGTGTATTGCTAACACAGTAGGAGGAAAGCAGCACTAGAGATAACAAAAGTCTTTGGAATAAGAAACAGAACAAAAATAATTTAAAATAAAAAAAACTAAGTGTCACCTTATTAAAATGAGCAAAAGACAAACACAAGCAAAATTCTGATCTGCTGTGTCAGCAGTGATTTTCTGACAAATGACATCACTTTTTGATTTATAGAAGTTTCTATGGGGGGGGGGGGGGAAGAAAAAGAAAAAAAATATTGTACAAACTTCTGATAATGCAGTTTTCTGCAGCTTCAGCCACAAGTATGAATAAAAGACTTGCAAGATAGGGAATGAAGTAGCTGGCTGAGGACAAAAATAGGTGAAGAGGTCTAACCAAGTTTAACAGAAAGCACTAACTGTGTTACACTAAAAGACTGAATAGACTAAGTGAGACTGTATTGTAGAAGACAGGTCAGAAAGAACCCAGTAAGAGAAATAATTAAAATAGACAACAGAATCATAAAGAAGCATTATATTTTCCTAGCTGAGATATACATTTCCAAAACAGGAAAACCCACTGATTGTCTCAGAATGTGCAAATCTGTAATTTTTGCTACTTTACAAAAGAAGAAAAGTGTGAGTATTTCTTAAGAATAGAATGTAGAATAGTAAAACCCAAACCATGTGTCTGCCTCTGGAAAGAGGAAAGTCTGAGCACACTGTTGGCAGCATTTCAGTTGTATGTGCCCACAGAGAAATGTGGTTAATTCAGGAGGAAAAATATTTAAAATAACTTCATTTCACTCTGTTCTACGTTTGATACATGTTAATGCAATGCCAAAATAAAGGGCTTGCTTTCTGCCTCAATGTTTCTTTCTCAAACAATTGTTAATCAAGAAGGAACTCTACACCACCAGTCAGATGGGAGAATCTTCATGGAGGCACAAGGAAACACCAGGCTGCTTCTGAGACCTTCTATTTTGCCTTTTTACAGGATTAAGAGAACTAATTGTTGCAGGGGAAACAGACAGAAGCAGGAAACTGTGTAACTATAATAACAACTTGATCTTGTTAAGCTGCAACAGTTTCCACTGCTGTTAAATGACATGAAATATCCTGACAGGGAGGGTCAAGAACTGAGCGAGGCGGAAGCTCTCTGTGTTCTATGTAATTCCCTTCTCCACCATCCTCCTCACTGCCTCTGAGCTCATGTCACTGATGAGAAAAAGCAAATATTTTCACATGTCATCTGTTCTGTCACTCACCCTCTGCTTCAAATCAAGAACAGGATTTTCAGTTTAGTACTCTGATTTGAGAAGGCTTTTTACTTATTCTTACTTTCACGCAAACACCGGTGCATGCTTACATCACAAAATACATTTCAAAGTCTGGTGCATATACCTTGTACCTCCAGCAGAGAAAGAGATTGACACCTGGGGTTTATATCACCTACAGGAATATTTCTCCAAGAATAACTAAATGGTGGTCTCTATTTTTAAAACACATAGCAGAGGCGTGACAACAACTTGGGACTGACGAAAAGACATGAAACAAAAACAAAGTTTGGAGAGAAAAAACAGGACTTCACAGTAACAATTAGGGAGTTGACAACCCAGTCCTTTCTTCCCATTGTTCAAACGGCAAGAGACCAGACCGAACATCACTTTGTCCCCATTTTAGATAAAGAGAACCTTAAACAGAAGGGATTTTAACTGACTAGGAACATCATACATATGGAGTCAGGAACACCTGAGCTGCTGAAGGTGCACAAGCAAGAAGCCAAGCCCTCCTTCTCTGCTCACAGCTGCCTCCTTAGACATTTCTTGGATCAAGGCAACCGCTTGCACAGCAACAGCAAGATTCTGAAGGCTGCTTCGAGCGTTTGGTACAAAGCAACCTGAACACGTGTACAGGGAGAGACGTGAGCTTTGCGGGTCCACCCAGGCAAGCTCAGAGAAGGAAGAGGAAAACCAGACAGTGGGTGAAGGTGGTCAGTGCCAGCAGCCTAGAAACCCCCAGGGGCAGCAGGTACCCCTCAGTGTGATAGAAAACTAAAACCACCTGCCCCTAACCCTCACGCCAGCTCTCCGGGCGCTGTCACAAGCCGGCTGAGACGAGGGAACCAGGCCGAGCAGCAGCCCCTCGGCCCAAGCCCCCCAAGGCGCTCTGGACAAAATGGCGGCCTCGCCCCGAGGGCCGGGGTAGCGCAGACCCCCCGCCTCCCCTCGGCGCCACAGCCCGCACAGATAACGGCCTGGAGGAGGCGGCAGGGTCGTTATCCTCCAC
>NW_020799092.1:23890849-23918659 GCF_003259725.1 Athene cunicularia
CTCATCAAGGCCACCTGGGCCGCCATGAGACCCCCCTGCGGGCTGAGGTTACCTGACCAACGGCCGCCCGGCCAGGCGGGGGGGAGCCATCGCCGGGCGGCTGCGGGGGACCAGGAAGCCGGTGTCCGAGCGGGGAGAAGCCTGGCCCCATCCCGCAGGGCACAGTACGGGTCTTGGCACACTCGAAACATCCTGCTTCGGGAGCTGTCCCGCCAGGAGCGCGTCGCTATGTCCCTGGTAGCACGCCTTGCGTTGCTATGTCCCTGGTAGCACACCTTGGAAACGCGGCTGCTTACGTAACTGGATGGGGCAGTATGGGTGAGAGGGAGCTTTGCTCTCTTGCCTTGGGGGCTGGCAGGGAGACGGATTCATTTTATTTTATATTATTTTTTTTTAACGTGCTCTGGCTGCAGTTGTTTAGCAGCGCTTCTGGTTCTCCATAAAGTACTGATTCCAAGAAATAAATGGTACTTCTTGACTTCCAGGCGCTATAACTTTGTGTCCTTTCAATACTTACCGACGCTTAGAATGACCAAGGCTCCTAGCAGAGTGGTACCAGGCAGTTAGTGATGGCACACTACAGGCAATGCTCAGGCAACATTAAAACCAGCTTTGTGCAATTGCAGGTGTCTACACAAGACGAAGGGCAAGAGTGAACCAAGCCCTGGCTTTTCTGATTTCTTCTCCTGTAGAGTTAGTGGAGAGACCCGTGCTGCAACTTTGGTCACGATGGTTCCAGAAACCAAGCCCTCTGCTCTCGTGTCCTGTCTACTTCCTAACCTCCGAGTGAAGCACCACCAGCTGTAAAAGCGACTTGCTTGTCTGAGAACAGCAAAGACAGTGCTTGCTTGAAGGATGTCATTGGCTTAATTGCAGTCTGCTGCACCAAGACAAAACATCCTTCATCCTCATCTCGGTTATGGGCTCAGTAACTCATTGCTGGCATGACACCGTTCTACTGTGCGTTTCCCCATATGCCTTGTCTTTGTTTCAAGATTTGTTCCAGCATCCAATGCCCTGCTTCTGCAGATGCTTTCACCTGAAAGCAGTTTCATTACGTTAAATGAATGTAACCTGAAACATGTGTGCCAGCATTTTGAAGACTGTAATTAGTCTAACAGTGCACCTGGTTCAGCCACCAAACCCAAGACATGCTGGCTGGAATGTTACTGCAGCTAAAACGGCATTTGTTAGCAGCATTCAGCTGACAAAACACAACTCCGAGCTTAGAGGGGATGGGACCTCTTCAATATTAGATAAAAATCACTGTGTGCTTTATAAGTTCCTCTCTCTGAGCAAGGTTGTGTTTATTTACTGAACTCTGCTCCTAATGTCAGATTTTTCTAGTATTGTGAAAAAGAATAAGAACTGTGGAGAATGCTTTCATTTATTTCCCTTTAGGAGGGACCAACATAGGTCACCTGGGCTCTGACCATTTTTTTAGAGCCACATATATATATTTTTATATATGTTTTTTTTTAATATGAAAAAAATGACAGCAGTCATAATATTTGATTTTCAGACAAAACCCATGAATTTCTTAGATTCTCGAGAAAACTGTTTAAATGTAGTTCATTCTTGTATTTCACTGCTGTTCTTATTTAAAAAAAAAAAAAAAAAAAAAAAAGCTATGTTATGTATCAGTCTCTACAGGTTTTTGTGGAAAATGATGGTTTCTTCATGCTTCCATTTACAGCTGGCTGTTAAAGATACAGTGTTCCTATTCTGTGGACCTTCTTTGGGGATCATACTAGAAAAGTAGAGGGACTTGGCTGGCAAACTCTGCATTTCTGTTTATTTAATACTGATTTGCTGGAAAGTCAGATTATCCACATTAGATAACGTAGGGAGAGATCCTGACTCATAATTAACACTGTAATAGGATTCAGTGGATATTCTGTCAATTTGATTTCTGCCTCTTGAATGTGCAGAAGTAAATTATACGATACTAGTTTGATTAAATTTGTACAAACCAAGATGGAAAAAGCATGAAGCATTTCAGTGCAGATGGATTTATGGATTTTGGTGGCAGGATGGTGCTGGGGCTAAAAATTTAACAGAATAGTGAGAAGTTGAGGCCTATCTGAAATGTAAGAAATCAAAGTAAACCAGAGTATAAATATTCTTAGAAGCTGACCTTTAAAATGTTTCCTAACATACAAAAACCTGACAACAGGAAATAAAGGCTGTACCTATGACGGAGAAGTTAACCTTTGATCCCACTAGTTAAACAGTGTAGGAGTCCTGTCAGCCACAACAGTAGTGGCCTTGAAGTTTCCTATCTTAACAAGAATTTTAACAAGAACTTAAAGAATTTAACATTGAAACCATCGTGGGAAACTCTAATGAACAACACTGTTTTTGAGAGCGGAAGTTAAAAGAGTAAAGAATTCTTGACTTTTAATGTGTTTAACATGACTTGTGATTTAGAATAGCCTGCCTCCTTGTGACACACATAGCAAGGATGGAGCTGATCTGGATATGGGATGCCTCAGAGTGCCTGTGTAAGACAACCTGACACGGGCACAGATACTGATCCCACGGCAGTGCTCTGTATCCTGGTCGAGAGACTGCTGATCCTGATGACTTATGTATTGCATAAATTCATGACAGCCTGGGACAAGCAGGTATTTTGGATCTCTGAACATTCATGGCTCTTGTTGAGGATTATATCTCTTCTTATGCCACTTATCTTAGTTTGAGGTAGGGCTTTGCTTTTGTTCTCAGCTAGGGACCAGCTTTAGTTCTTCTAGGGATAAAAAGGTGTAGGCAGACCGTAGTCTGGAGCACAGATTAAAAGACAATCTAATAATTGGATCCTGTGTTACTGGTATAGGGGACTGGACTCCCATCTTCTGTGGTCATCCCTTTAGCTCACCTTGATATACTGATGACTAACACCACTATGGAACCTGCAGCAGCTGTCCCTTCAGAGCTGGTGATAATGCCCTGAAGAATCTTAAGGTAGGGTAGGTAAAGCAAGATTTCTTCACTGCCTCTTAAGTAACATTCACTCAGAAAGGAGAGTTATATGGAAAAAAATAATGAAGATATCAAATATATATTCATTAAATATTAAGCTACTTACATCTGAGATGAAAATGTAAATAACAAGGAAAGCAGAAAGTTGTTTATTTTAACTGGAGAAGTGCATGAGTTTATTAGGACTAAAAGCAACTTTTTTTTTTTTTTTTTAATCCAGCTAAAATTATTGATATAAATAGGCTGTAATAAGCTATACTAGGTACAACATAAATGGGAATTAAAGGCAGAACGTTACAGAGACAGAAAGCTGGAGAAATGAAGATAACTAATTCTTCAAATATATTAAATGCAAGAAGGCTACACATTGCTTTCTTTGGTGTATTGATTCTTATACTTGATCTTGCATTGACTGAACCGAACGCAAACACTTTAACACAGAAACAGTATTTTACAGTTGAAGGCATATCCTCAAATAGACAGGTTCTGCACAAAAGCAGGACTGCATGTAAACTGGACTTGAAACCAGAGAGTTCTAAAAAAGAACAAAGCCCCTGGTACATATTTTGACTTTATCTACAGTGGCTAAATATCTCAGTGTTTTCTATAAGTGTGCAAAATGGTGCATGCAATACCACATCAGCTATCAGATTAAGAGCAGCAGGAAAGTGCCACTTCATTGCATATGCCTAGTCATGGTTATTTTGTACAGGGCATGTACCCAACACATAATAAAAATCTTTCTCAAAGTCACTGTTCTACTTTGAGTGGGAGGCAAGATGGCTTATTGGGACACTTGTTCAGAAAAGAGGTGACCTTTGTGAAATAGATTCTTCAGCTTGATACCTCTTAAGGTGGGAGAAATCATCACAGTGGCTTCTGAAAACTTTGCTTAACTCCAGTGGATTTTCGAATGCTGTCAAGGACCCTTAAGAGTATGCAGAGACTGAGTTAGATTTAGGTACAATGAAATATTTGCCTATCTAAAAACCAGTAGACTTGCACGATCAAATAGATAAATTGTTCTAAATGGAAATTACACTATGGAGATCAATACCATCAAGATACCAAGAGGATATTCAAATGGAAAACTCTCCTCAACTCTACTGTGCTTTGCACTTAGCACCTTCCTTCTCAGGAACTCAAAGCTCTTAGTATGCTAATACTAGTGAATTTAGCCTCACAACATCCAGTGAGGTAGGTAAGCTTACCCCCATTTCACAGATGGGAAAACTGAGGCAGAATTCTGACGTGACTTGCCCAACGTCCTGCAACTTGTCAGTGGCAAAACCAGGAATTTTCAGAAGTCCAGATCCCAGACCTCTGACCGATTAAAGTCCCTCCCTACTACCACAAAGCAAGCAATACATGCAACTGTTTTTTTCCTCCTACTGCTGCCGTAGTCCTGATGACACAGAGGAAATGAATGATTTTTCCTGATTGAATTCCCGCTTTCTTTGGCAAAAAGCACCTGGTTCTGTCAAAGTGCTGTATTATGCTCTTTGCAGAGGCATTTTCTTCTGAGGCACTACAGAAAAAAAAGATGGTTTCCCCTTGGCAGGGAGACTGTACAGGTCCAAACACAGTAGAGTCTTATTTTTTGCAGAAGACCTGCTGCTTGGCATTCTTCACACGTTGTTCCTCCTTCAGGTTCTTCTGCCGTGCATGTTTGCTGGAGATGAGTTCCACGTGCTCTGAGGGGAACCAGCCTCTCTCCCGGTCTGAAAGTTTGACTCCTTCAATCCATCCTGCAGTGCGGGGAAAAGCACAACATGAGGGAAAATAGTCAAACATTTTTTCATTCTTCCCATAAAGTCCCCTCTGACAACGCCCTAAGATCAGAGAAAAAAAGATCCCCTTTCAGCTTCCAAATAGTGTCTTAACGAAGATGAAGAGTCTCCTCATCCTCTCAACCCAACAATCAGGGATGAGAGGCTCCTGCTGAAGCCTGATGGCACTGTTAAAGCTTTACACTACTAGATTTAACTAATTTAAGATAGCCATTGCTCGTTCTGCTCACCATCATTGCTGTACTGCATAACCATGACGATATCTGCTTTCTCCAAAGCCAGCTCATCGTTTTCCCGAGCCTTGTAAGTCTTTATGCATTGAACCTGTGGTGCATCTAAAGGGGAGGAAAGATCATAACGATATATTAGAAAACAACAGTAAACCTGTGTGCACCAGCCCCTGAGAAGGCAGGGGAGAAGGGACTGCCCAAACACTAGAGAACTAGAAGGGAGACTACAGGTCTTCTACCTAATACAAGGAGTAAAAATAGGTAAAATAACTGGCAGAACCTGGCACTGAGAGAAAGCCCGTGAGTATCTTTATTTATCTTTAAAAAGGCCAGTATTTTGCCTTGGAATCATTCTAGGATGTTCCACTTCACAGCGACTCCAACTCCTCTGAGCGAGCCCACCCCCGTCGCTGTAGCAGCAGAGCAGTCTCACCAGGGCATTCCAGGAGGTCCAGCTCTCCTCGCGGAGGAGCCAAAGCAGAGATCCACCTCAGCTTCTCGCTGCTGGAAAACATCACCAGAGAGGTGTCAGGATTCAGCGTGAGGGATAGCAGTCTGATGACGGGAATGGGGGCGTGCACATGCAGGTTTGCTCACAGGAGGGTGTCCTGGTTTCGGCCAGGACAGAGATAATTTTTTTTTCTTCCTTCTTAGTAGCTAGAATAGTGCTGTGTTTTGATACAGTATGGGATTTGATATGAGAAGAATGTTGATAATGTACTGGGTTTAGTTACCCCTGTCCTGCTAGTGCACAGGTGCACAAGAAGCTGGGAGGGAGCAGAGCCAAAACTACAGACCCAAACTGGCCAACGGAGTATTCCACATCATATAACATCATGCTTAGTATATAGATGAGGGTTGACTGGGAAGCTCTCTATCACTTCCAGGATTGTGGTTTCAGGATTCTCTTTTCTCTGGGATCACTACCCGGGAACAGGCTGGGCATCATCAGTGCGTGGTGAGCAATCACACTGTGCATTACCCGTTTGTATTTTTTACTATTATTTTTTCTATTTTATTTCAATCATTAAATTGTTTTTATATCAACCTATGAGTCTCCTTATGCCTTGAACCCCCCTGTCCCTTTCTTGTGCTGGGGAAGGGCGAGTGAGCAGCTGTGTGGTGTTTGGCCACTGGCCAGGTTTGAACCACAACAGAGGGGTCAGGGAGGGGGTACTTAGGGGAAGCAGAGAAAGTGGAAGTGGAGAAGGGGATGGAAAAAGGCAAAACCTCCCGGTTTTGGAGGCTGATGGTATGACATAACATGGTAGTATCATACGAGCAGCTACGATGAGAGAGCAGCAAGGTGGTCCATTAGGGGCTTGTTATGGCAAGAGGATGTTTTTCAAGTCCTCTGCTCAGCAGCTGCATTTGATATTTCAGCATTTAGGTAGCTGAGGGACAACCATCAGGCTCCTGGGAGGTGTCTGGCTATGGTAACAGGATATACTGAGGGTAACCTTGAGCTCTTACTGTGTCTCTGTACGAAACAAAAACTCCACTCTCTTTCCCTGGTAATTCTGAAGTAGAAAGAGACGGAAAACATTTTTGTTTGTTCCATGTAGTTTCATCTCGCACTTCTCCCCACGCACATCCAAGAAAGCAGCATGATCAAACACAACAAAACGTCCACCCCTGCAGGTGAAGAGGAAGAATAAAACAAGTTGTGAGTTTTAAGGTGATGAGGGTTACAAAGTGAGTCCGTGTTGTTTTCTGACATCAGGAAAGCAAAAAAGCTTTTAATGAGTCTTCATCTGCTTCAGGCACCTTAAGCTTTGTTGGTGCCAGAAGTCTCAGAAGGCCAGAGAAGAGAGAGTAGAGTTAATGAAAAGGGTAGAAATACTAAGCTATGTCCTGTCAGAATTTTATTTGATAGCTTACAGCTTAAAAACAAAACCACCACCACCACCACAACCCCCAAAAAACCTCTTCGTTTCTTGACAATCCAGTGATTAGGCACATTCACTGATCTGCATACTGTCCTTTAGGAAGAAACTATTTACCAAGCAGAACTAGAATAAATGGTTTATTATTAAAGTGTTTCACATTATAGAGATGGAAAGGCAGGATAGAAGTGTCGCACTAGGGAGCAGAAGAAATATTATCATACGTTGTAATTAAGTCGGGACTATCAGATTCCACATACTTGCGTGATACTCACATAATGTTGGGTTAGGAGAGTGACTTGACAAATGCTGCCACTTGCTGGCAGGCAGAGGGAAAGGACTCTTTCACCAAAGCACAGACCCAGAAAGAGACAGGTATTTTAGAAGGGGCAGCAAGAATTGTGTTGAAGCACTCACTCCTTCGGCCGAGACAGGAGCAGACAGTCATTGAAAAGATGTAGGTAGATGGGACGGGTGGTGACTTTCCATTTTGGACTCAGGGTGCTGAAGTCCAGTGCTGTCAGCTCCCCACACTTCACAAGTCGCCTTGACTGTGAGATGAGTGGGAATATCTGCGAGACAGAAATGAACATTTATGACAAGTATGTACAAGGAAATCTGTACCCATGAGGTTTGGATTTGCATTTTTGCCTTTCTCTAGAGGAAGCATGCTTTCATCTCTTCAGCTGGACAGGAGTAAATCATGGTAGGCACCTTCAGCTGAAGGCTGACACAAATGACTGGGCAAGGAAAGCACTGATGAAGAGCTGACCTGTGTTCTGGTTCAAAGGTTCTTGTGTATATTGCAGGGGAGAACAAAAAGTAAGCGCAAGTGACTCTGTGAGGAAAGAGAGACAATATGTTAGGCTAGAGCAAAGCCCAGAGAATGGATGAGCTCACCTTGCACTCAAATTCAATCTTCTGGCTGAGGTAGATCAGCTCTTCAGTGCTCTTCATGCGCTGGACATTTTCATTGCAATCCTTGATGAGCTGCAGAGGAAAACAGACAATCAGTGAGGTGGGAGCAGAACTGTCTGGTGGGATCAGTGTAACTGTCAGGAGCCCCTCAAGAGTCAGTATGACAATTCCTTAGGCACCCTCCTGCAAAAGTATTTTTCCAGGTGAGCGTACTAAACTTCTCCATACTTTTAATGATCATTATTCTTTCTTAAGGAATGTATTATTTAGTTGAAATCTCTGTGATAAATATTTTTTTTTTAAACTTTGGGATACTGGCAGGGGATACTAGCGATATCTCTCAGGTGGCAAAGGTTGAATTGCTGGTCATTTGGAAGCAGCTCTTACTAGAAGCTCCACTGTAAACACAGGAGGCTGATTAGATAAACATCAGCCCAAATTTTCCACAACTCAGAGCTTGTTGCCCGCACCTGTGAGGACAGGGCACAACAAAACAGAGGTACTTCAGACTGTAAGCTGCCTACGTAGCTGCCTGAGGCAGTACAGGGCAGCTGCATAACAGTGTCATGGAGATAACCCTGACTTGAACACAGCTGGAGTCTAAGGATTTCAGTGTATGACATCCTGCTCACCCACCTCAGACTGCAGAGCTCTGGGAGCAATGTAGCACGCAGGTGCAGACCTAAGAGCTTTAAGGAAGTAGGCATCATGTTGAACTGATCTTTAGGTTTGTGGTGAACAGGGGAGAGATTTAAGGAAGGGAGTGACACTCCAAGAAGGTCAAATCATCACTAGACAGAATAGGAGCTAGCTAGGAAGAAGTCTACCTCACGCTGCTGTTCAAATTTTAGATAACAAGCTGTCCCAGAAGACTTTAAGTCTTTTCTCTGTAATAAGCAGAATAGAGGAAGGGATGCAATAGAGTACTGTCTTGCCATGCCTTTTTTTTTTTTTTAAAGCAAGATTTTCTCGTGGAGCTAGGGTGGGAGTTGATCACTGATTAGAAGCAAGGGTAAGGAACACAAAGGGGGGATGGTGTTTAGGACACTAGAAAGAGTGAGTCCTGAAAAAAGTAGCTCAGTGTGATTGGCACAGGTTCAGTCGCATCCCAGCTGGCTCCTGCTTTAGTGTTTTCTGCTCACAGCTACAGCTGCCTGTGCAGGAGTTTTGCACGGACACACTGATTTGTTACTCATGAGGATCAGTGACAAAGGCCCTCCACAAGGGTGAGGATCAGTAAAAAGCACTGGGCCATGCCAGTGCCCTGCAGCTGTGTGATGTGTCATGGCTGTGGAGAATCACAGAATATCCTGAGTGGGAAGGGACCCGTGAGGATCATCGAGTCCAACTCCTGACTCCACACAGAGCAAACCAGAAGTTAAACCATACATCCAAGAGTGTTGTCCAAACACTTCCTGAACACCATCATAGCCACATTCCTGGGGAGTTTGTTTCAGTGCTTGACCACCCTCTCAGTGAAGAGCTTTTTCCTAATATCCAATCTGAACTTCCCCTCACACAGCTTTAAGCCATTCCCTTGCATCCAGAGAGGAGAGATCAGCACCTCCCTCTCTGCTCCGCTTCATAAGGAAGTTGTAGACAGAAATGAGGTCACCCCTCAGTCTCCTCTAAACTGAACAAACCCAGTGATCTCAGCCACTCCTTGTAAGTCCTGCCCTCTAGTCCTTTCACCACCTTTGTTGCCCTCCTTTGGACACATTCGAATATTTTCACATCCTTCTTTTACTGTGGAGCCCAAAACTGCACACAGTACTTGAGGTGAGGCCACACCAATGCTGAGTCGAGTGGGACAATTAGTTCTATCAACCAGTTAGCTAAACTGTGCTTAATGAACCCCAGGATGCACTTGGCCCTTTTGCCTGCCAGGGTACATTGCTGACTCCTATTGAGGGTACATCAACCAAAACCCCCAGATCCCTTTCTGCAGGGCTGCAGAATGGATTGATGGCCTTACCTTTTCAAGAGCATCATAGGCCTGTGTTGCTTGCACTTCCTCCTCAGACCCAGGCCGAGTTCTCTTCAGGATATTCTGTGTGAGAAAAGATGTTTTTCATAATGCAAACAGGGAAAGCTGGACATATGCACTTGGGAATGGCAGGAGAAACAAGGAGACACCAAGATGCCAGCCTCAAGGGAAACTAAAGCTGTGGTAGGTGATGAGATATGGAGGTAACAAGGCCAGAAATTTGAGACACGGAATGTCACTGGTAAGGTGGCATCCCTGAAAATCTAAATCGTATTAACTGTCCCGTGGCATAGGAAGCAACTGTTAATCCAAGCACCAATGGCCTTACACACAGAATTGTTCTTTGCCTCATACTCCTTTTCTTCTGTTAAAAAAAAGGCTCAAATAATCAAAAAGAAGAATTTCATAGAAAGAGCTCAAAATTAGTTCATTAGGGACCTGCTTGTTCCCTATCCAGAAGGCTACCTATTAGTCCATGTTGCGGGCAAAAAGCAGAGCCAGGCTGCCTTCCAGAGGTCAGCCAAGGAACCCTTGCTTTGTTTTCCGAGCAGGAAGCCAAAATATTCAATAAAATGTAAATCAATGTCTTCTGAGAAGGCTCCCTGAATTATTTATTGGAGTACAATTGAAGCAGTGTTGCAACAAAGTCCTAACTGGTATACAAACTGCATTGCCTCACATAGACTATCAAATCCAGCTCATGGTGCTGGACTAACACTCAGCAGACATCTGTACGATGAAAAATGGGTTTGTTTTTGCAAAGGCATATTCACAATATACGCAAGGGAGTGGCTTTAGAGCATCTTGCCAAACTTATCACAAATGCAACATGAAGGGCTTTGTGCAGTTCTTCCAGCCAGGTCAGAGTTATATGACTTTCAGACTCGAAGAAGGATCAGCTTGAGAGAAACTGTAGGAAAGCAGAGAATCAACACAGTTACCTGTAGAAGGAGTTTGAGTCGAGTGATGCGCTGGAAAGGGAGGATGAGGAAGGATTTAAGTGAGAGGCGCTGGCATACTGGATCACTTTCCAGTCTCTCCAGGACTTGCTGGAACCCTGCATTTCCATTTCTGTGGGAGTGGTAAAGAAAGAAGCCATCCAGGCATCAGAGCAAATAAATAGTCTTCCTAGTCTCAGATTTCAGTGAGTGTTGGACTACTCCCAACAGTCAGGTTTTGTCCCTAGGGCAAGAGATGTCAAGAAACTGCACCATTCTGCTGATGAAGAGCAAGCATGGGTTTCTAACAGCTACAGGACAGCAGTACAAATGTTATTACATCTAGCTTTCCTCCTTCTGCCACGGCCCTCTGGAATAAAAGCCAGAAGTAACATCTAGATTTCAATTCCCCTCTATCGGTAGCACCTTTTACTGGGACAGTGGTGGTCTGTATTCTTTCCTTACACCGAACGGTCCAGATTCAGGGGCTGTGTTCAGGGTCTGGAAAGAGCTGCTCCTCCTCTTGCTAATCCTGAGAGGAGCTGCCTCCCCCCGTAATGCCTCTCTGACACAGCCACTGCCATCCAGTTTTCCATGTTTGGCAGTAGCAGATAAAAGGCTAATGGTATGTGAGAGGCACCAGCCACCAGAACAGCCAATCCCATATCCTTGAAGAGATGGGGAAGAAGGTTGTTGCCCCAGTAGATATCGCCCTAAACAATATCCTGGAGGTCCTTTCTGCGTGGAACTGCACCTTCCCTGAAGGCAATCAGTTGCAAGACTAGATCTCTCCCAGGCAGCAGCACCAACACACAGCACCTGAATAG
This sequence comes from Athene cunicularia, assembly GCF_003259725.1. Classification (NCBI taxonomy): domain Eukaryota; kingdom Metazoa; phylum Chordata; class Aves; order Strigiformes; family Strigidae; genus Athene; species Athene cunicularia. Next base: position 23,902,408 of record NW_020799092.1, read on the forward strand.
CCTGTTGGGAACAGAGTCTTCTCCTGGAATCACTGTAGCTTCACCGGAATTGGGCTGTTATGAAGGGAATTGCTGCAGAAGGGGCAAGGAAACCTTGCTCAGGACTGGGCCCATGCCTGCTTAATGCTTGGTTGTGCCAGAGGGTGTGGAAGAAGAGGGCAAGAGGTGTTCCACTCCACCATCCAAAGCAAGAGAGACCGATGGTGCTGGCCCCAGGATTTTCAATCCATTTTAAAGACTCCTGGATAGCCAGTTTAAGCTTACTGACAGCAGCCATATTTTTCTTGATCACAGAATGGTTGAGGATGGAAGTCTCCTTTGAAACTATCACCTTCTATTTCTTAGTATTCTTAAAACCACAGACTAAAAGCCATTATCCAGGACAGTCATTTTTGCTCTCTTCAGTAGAGGGCAGACAGAGAGAATAGCCTGCAGTAAAATCAGGTATTAATTATTCTTTCCCTTTCCAATGCTATGGGAGAGGAGCCTGCAGCATCTCTGTCCTGCTGTCCCACATGCCACTGAATTGAAGAAGGTTCCAGCCTGTTCTTCTGGGGGTGTAGTGAGAGCACGGGCCAACAGCCTGTACCTGCAGCATTCCCCATTGTTTGAAAGAGTGAATACTCGAGGTGCAGCAAGGTAGTAAGGGAGGAGAAGGGTGCAACAAATGAGGAAACTTACAGTAACCGCTGGAAGGTTTGCTCCTGATATGTCTGGTTTGTTACATATGGTAGATACACCCTGCGGAACTCGGGGGCGTGTTTCAGAGCCACATCGCACACATGGAAGGTGAACATGTCCTCCTCAAATTTTTCCTCCAAGTCAAAGAGGAAACTGCAGCACATAGTTGCGGTGCCATAAAAGGAGAGGGAAATATCAGTGTCATTTAGTAAAGCAGGAACGGCCTCAGTCATCTAAAATCCTGACAGCCCACATATAAATGCAAGACAGCTCTTTATTTCTAGAGAGAGCATAATGCCTGGACAATGACAATTAAGGCTAGATAGCATCAAGGAAGAAGCAGAGGCAAAAGACATCTGGTTCTTGAGAGGTCATACTTCTAAAGGCGTGGTCAGGAAACAACTGAAAATTAAGACATCACGAGAATAATCCCACTAGTAGAAATGGAAAAGGTAGCAGCAAACCTTACTAGCTAAGCAATATATGCAGCCAAGCCTTGCAAGAGAAAAGCAGAACAGAATACTACAACACACAAGATTCCTTGCATGTGGGGTCATGTCTACATTTTATGACTTATGCTCAATTGATTCACATTAGGTTCTGTCAAGTGATGGCTGTAACTTTTTTTTTTCCTTCCCTCTTTTTTCTTTTTTTTTTTTTTTTTGGTCAGGGCTCGTGCAGCTGCTTCTTTTGTCTTGTATTTGGCAGGAGCTGTATTTGGTTTGGGCTGAGGTCTAGTTAGTCAAGTTTAGCTGTAGTTGAAGATAATAGCACATGGCTACAGTAGCATTTTGAACATTCTGATCTGCAATGAGCTCTGATCATAACTGCACCATTATATCTGGGACTTAACACCAAGATTTCCATTGCCCTGTCACCTAAAAAGGGGAATGCTCTTTTCAGGGCAGCGTTGGCCTGAAATCACAACAGGCCACATGCGTGTATCTACCTTGAAGGTTAGTGAACACGCAGAAGAGGAGCGAGAGATGTTACTGATGGAAATGACGGGCTGTGTCTGTGCATCACGGAGGGTGTGTTAGTTCTGGGAGCAAAGGGCCGTATCTCACCTGGCGCTGACGTCGCGTACATCGTGCAGGCGGGAGAAAAGCCACTGACGCTCTTGATTGGTGAGCATCGCCTGGAGCTCTGCTGATCGCTGGAAGTGATCCACCGCCACGTTTAAACTGCGCAGGTACGAAGCCTCAGACATGATCAACTCGAACTTGGCCTTGAGAGATGAAATAAGGGAGCACAGCATCAGTAGACTATGCAAGTCTGTGAGAAATCTTACGGAGAGGAGACGGAGGCAAAGCAAGAAAACCTCCCAGCACATGATGTAAGCAGCACATAATTATAGAAGAGAGGCTTTAGGAATGAAGGGCAAGCATGCCATTATATATAGTCTTTCTTTAGAAGACAGACTTGTGGTATGACTTAAAAGAAAAATAGCTACCTGCTCTCATTTTACTTTTTATTCCCTCTCAACTCCACTTTCACTAGGTTCCCTGTTTTACAAGCTCCCATAAATTTTCCAGCATCATCACCCACATTTTTCTCCATCATGTTTCCCATGCTGGTTTTGCCTCTTTCTCTGGGTCCTCCCATCCACTTCTCATTTTCCTTACCCAGTTTCTCTATGTACCATTTTGCTGAACCCAAGGTCTTTGTGCAGTTCACACAGGTCAATTTGGTAAACTCACACTCTACCACAGAAACTACAATTCACTGTGGTTTTATTAGCATCTTTCATAAGCTTATGTGTGGGAGAATGCTGGAAGTCTTCTACTTTAATACTCTCTTTTGCATTGAACATGCTCAAAATTCCTTGTTTTATCTCGTTCCAATTTCCCCATGTCTGTTTTCATGAAGTTACTGATATGGGACCGAGTCTGTCCTTCTTTTTCTTTACAATTCTGAACTTCAGCACTGTACTACTTTGTAAGCAATGATACCACACCCCCACACTGCTTATGTGGGTAGAGGTGACCTCTGCATTCAACCACCTACGCTCCCACATCAGAATTTTTGCTCTCCACTTTAACCACCCTTCTGGGGACTCTTTCTTGACTACAGACCACCCATCTACCTTGTTACATCCGCCCGTTACCTCTTGCAGCTTCTGCTCATCACGGGACATATTGAGCAGCATCCTGCTGCCCCGTATCATCGGGATGTCCTGCCAGAGGGACGCGTTTGATGAGACTGACAGGCGTTGCAAATACGAGTCCTGGGGAGACAGCACTTTCCTCCGTAGCCTCGGGGAGCTTGGGAAACTCGACTCTATATCCTCTGCGAAAGAATCCACTCTCTTCTGGCTTTGAATGGCCTTGTTCAGAACCACATCGCTGTACTCCTGATACAGCAATCTTGCTGTGAAGAGAGGCATATCCATTATACCTTCTATAGCAGCTTCTCACCCTCTGCTTCACTCTGGAGAAAACACTGTTGCTGTCTCATTTTAGGATAACTGAGCACATTAGACCTCACGCACCTGCTGTAAGCAAAGCTCCCCAGCTGCCCCAGTGTACTCCAAGACTCTGCTGTCAACACCATCTCTAACGCTCCCTCCTCGCTACCGTGTGGCAGGAGCCCCTCTCCTTCATGCTTACTCCAAGGGTGAGAGAAGATGGAGGAGAGGGGTCTGCCCCAGCACTCCAGGCAGAAGGTACTTACAGGAGTTGATCAGTTTGGAGTGCCGGCGTTTAAAGTTCTCCATCGCATCTGCGGGTTTCTTCTCTCTGCCAGGGAATAAGGATTTGGAAACAAAGAGTGAATGAAGAGCACAGCACCAGAGATGGCTTATCCAAACCTTAGTAACAGATCTGTCACAGCAAGGAGCTCTTTTTCCAACAAGCTCAAGCTCCACCTGCTTTACATAAAGTGGAAACACTGTCCAAAACAGACAGAATTACTTCTGTTGCAATGGGGTCCTCTCCCAGAGGCATAAACTGAAACACAGGCCTCAGTCATTTTATTATAGTTTTCTATTCCTTATCATCATCTTTGGTCCCTCAGGAACAATGGAGACTGTCACGTGTCTGTGCTACACAGGGGTGAGGGCAAATTCTATGGGGTTTTTGAGAGACTCACCGCAATATAACTGTTTCTGAACTGACTGGTTCCCTGTGTGCCTTGTGAGCTTCTTCCTCTGAAGGAACAGAAGGAATTTCTGCATATAAGACAATTAGAAAGTAAACACATAAGTCTGTTTTTAGAGCCAAGCTACAATCCAAATGATACACAGATACCACTTACCTATACCCCACCTAGGTGATGGTCTTGGGTTGGAGTACAGGTGCCCTCCTGACCTTTATTTCTGGGTCAGAAACATTCTGGTTTTAATAATCCTTGACACTACTTACACTTTACATCTGTTACTTAGCCACATTTACTTTTCATACAAAGAATAAAAGCAGTGACAGTAACTCTAAGAGCTCTCCTCTCCAGTTGACCAGGCAAACACAGTGCTGATGAGCCCTGTTTGGTGCCACCTCTCCCCTTTCAGCAACTTGGGCTAGGCACCAGAAGATCAATGGACCCAAAGTTCTAAACTTTCTTTCATGGATGTTGAGCCCCCAAAAAACCTCTCAGTGAATTCTGGGGCATAAATGCTGGACATCTAAAAAAGTCACTCCTGTGAAGAGTTTTGGAAGGGATGTAGCCTGGGAATGGATGCTGTAATCCAATTCTCACATTTATGTACCATGTGGGCATTCACAAACGGCTGCTTGAGTCATCTTCTGTTTATGTAAAATGGGGAAAGTGTGGATTTTTCTTTTGTTTTGTGAGGGATTTAATTAAATAAGGTGTGAAGAAATTCTATATAAAATTCATTGGAAACAGGAGGAAGAAGAAGGCCCAAAGACTGAGCTGCCAGTATATGTCAGGGGAAAGACAGTACCATTGCCTTGAATGTTTTAAAATTTGGAACGAAGAATTTACAGGTCAAACACATGAACAAATCTTGATTCAAGTGCTGCCAAACCTTTTACATCCCTCCAACGCTTCCCTCCTTTTCCTCTGTGCCAAAAATCCAGTATGTTGTGGAGCTTGGAAAATAAAACTAAGTAAGAGCTGAAAAGAAGCAAGTATGCCTAATGATCACAGAAAATATCATAAAGAACAGACACGCATCTTGACAATAAGCAATGTCTGAATGAGGTGCATTACAGAAGATGCATGTTTTCCACTTGTGACATCAGTGATTTGGCTTCTATGCAAGTTGGGACCTTGGATTTGACAAATCTGCATTCTTATCTGTGATCTCAAATCCTACACTCTCAGGAAGATCATCACTTTCAGAAGGTCAGACTGGAACCTAAAGGTGTCAGTGGCAAAATAAAGGGAGGTAGCAACTAAACAAGGAACTCAAACATGCACTAACAGATAAGGGCTACTGAGGGTGCGTGCATGAGTCTTCCTGACTGCTTGGAAACGGGCTGCTACAAGTGCAGCAAAATGCAACGGCCATGTGATGGCAGCAGAGAGGACGAGCAGAAGTTCTGAACTGAGCCCCACCAAGAAACTCGTTCCTGCAGGCAGGCCAAAAGAGCCCTTGTTACTGACTAAAGGTGACAGATGATTAAACATGGAGAAGTGACAAGAAGGATGCGAAGTGGAGGGGTGGGGGATCCGTGAGGCGAGATAAAACTCTCTGTTGCAGGCGTTAGTGTGAAAAGAGAGGTCTGAGCCCCAGCGTGCAGCCCTACTCAAGAAAACAGGCAGGATGCACTGGTTAGAGGGCAGCAGAGAGGAGCTAGGGGAAAGCTGGGTGGGGGGAGCTTGGGCCAGGACAGCAAAGGGCCTACAGGGCTGGAGTCAGGAGTATGACAAGAGAGGTGCAAGAGCAACGCGGAGCTCTCATGCTCTCTACCACATGGCCTATTGAATTTAATCCTATGGGTTTGATATCTGCAATAAGTTTGGGGGCAGGAATGGCGGAGAGGACTCACCCTGCAAGATGTCTGGTGGTACCGATGTCCTCTTCAGGCCCTGACGGTGCCAGTCCTTGCTTTTCACTCGGCGTTTAATTGGGTTTTCTTGATTGGCTGCTGGCTCCTGTGAAACAACCCTGATGGTTTTTTTGTCTGGCCAACTCGACGATTTTTCCAAGGGTAAATGTTTGGGCGTTTCCTCCTTTGGTTGAACTACCAAGTTGTGTTCTCCTTCCAGCCTTTGCTTGACCCTCCTCTCACCTTCTGTTTTCTCCGTGATTGCCAGCGGAGCTTGGATGATCTTTGTGTCCGCAGCAAAGATACCTGCCTGTTGCTCCCATCGCAGCTGCCCTGAGATCTCCTCCTCCTGGCAGGTCTTTCTGGTGGTCGGTGGTGATGGAGGGCTGAGCTGGAGGAAGTGGATTGGATTGGTGAATGCTAACATTGGAAGTGGCTGTACAGAGTCTCTGCTCTTGGAGTCTGTGGATGTTATCAGGCCTTCCAGCGAGGGCCAAGAAGGGTGGTCAGGTGAGGATTTTCCACACCGTATACCCATGTGCTGGTCTGCTGTCTCAGGGCTGGTGTCAGAGCAGCCAGTTAATGCCTCATTTCCAACAGCAGAAAAGCTTTTGGCCAACAAACTGACCCCTGAGTCATCAGAAGTCTCTGTATCATGGGTACCTGAGTCACCAAGATCCCACTCTCTAGTTACGGCAACAAGGTCATCTTTCTCTGCTACATCTTCTCCATCACAAGCAGAGGCCACAGTGTTAGAATCAGACATGGAGATTGTAGTCCGGAAAGGATGGCTTATAGTAGGGTGAATGGCTAGCAACTTACTTTCATCCATCCCACAGTTGAGATGTGGCCTGGAGTAGGGTAAGGGGGCCAGCGGCTGGTGACTTTCAAGGGATGGAGGTTGAGCAAGGTGATCTGCATTAAGTGCAGGGGCCTGAGCTTGACTGGGGCTTTGGACATGGGCAGGAGGATGAGGAAGCTGTTTGGCATCAGGCTCAGACACCAGAGGTAGGCTTGAGTGGGACAAAGGTTCTTCTTGCTGGTTCACAGCAAGGACCGTATCATCTTCAGAGGGCCAAGTTAGGGTGCTCAGGACACTGGAGATTCTGGATCCAGGCTCTTTTTGGCTTAAACTGCAGTCAGACTGATCAAGTAAAGGCAACTGTTGTGCTTCACGAGCCACATTTGCTCCCGTTTCTTTTCCTTGGCTAACGGCACTTTTTTCAGGGGGGGGTTGCTGAATTGTCTCTGGGTGGTTCAGGGGAGTGGAAGTCCTGCCTGGGATTTGGGGTGGTTCCAGAAGCCCGGCAATGATAGCCACAGTCCTCCTATCCTCAGGAAGACTCTGCTCTAGAGGAAGACAGCTCTTATACAGCACAGAGAAAGAAGACGGGCTGCTAAGGTCTTCATGAAAGCCTTCCTCAGAAGTAAGGAGCTCATGGGAAGTGTTGGCCTCCCCTGGATCAGTACCTACAGTAGCAGTTTCCTCTGATGTTGGGTCCTGCTCTTGTGCAGGAGTAGCTTGGCTGGCTGGCTCCTCTACAGAGTCTAGCAGTTTGTTCGGGCTGGCACCAGGACAGTCCTCAGGGGTCACAGAGGCTGTTCCACTACCACCCTCTTGCTGTGGGACAGATGTTGATGCCACAGAGGTGGGTAAAGCTGGAATGAATTCCTGAAGCTCAGCTTCTCCCAAATTTTCTGGAATGGGATGAGGATCTATGTGATCAGGTGGCTCCAAGTTATTGGTACCAGAAGAAGGGTGTGCTGGAACAGAAGCCCCTGGGTCCTCAGTGCTAGAAGGTGCTGCCACTCCTCCCCAGAGTGGTGTATCCCTTTTATCAAACCTCTGGACAGCCTTTCCATGCCCATCACTGTGCTCATCCTCCCTGCCCAGTCTTGTCCTGTCATCCCAGTCAGCTTCTCCAATATCCTGACCACCAATAGAAAAGCGGCCGGAGTCTTCCAGGTCTTCTGCCTGGTCAGAGATATGGCACGTGTGTGGAGGTGCCACCAGAGCCTCACCCACTGGGTTCAGGTTATTTGAGAACAGAGGGCTGACAGCATGAGGCTGACATCCAGAATGTGCTTCTGTGACATGAGCTTTCAGCAGTACAGCCTCATCAGCACGTTGATCTGCAGAGACAGGTTCCCCGGGAGGAATTGCTGATCCTGTTTGCTCAGCCAAAAAAACATTCTCCAGACCACACAAGTCCACGTTATGCCTGGGAACAGAAGATACCTCTGACCTGAAAGCTGATGATAGAGCCTCTAGTTTGAGCTCTTCCCTCTGCAGTTGTTCCTGCTCATTTCGTTCCTTGTTTCTCTGATCTTTGGGCTCCAAAGATTTTCCTTCTTCTGGCAGATTCTGCTCTTTGCACTCTTTCTTCTCTTCTTCCTGCTGAAGTTCAGATACTGCCTCCTCCTGTGCTGGTTCCTTATGCTGTGAAGCATTCACTTCCTCCATTTTTTTAGCAGAATCTTTTACTTGGAAGGCACTATCTGCTGGAGAGGCAGGTCTGCTCTCTGTTTCTCTGTGATCACTTTCAAAATGAAGGCTTCTGAATGAGTTTTCTTTAGGAACCATTGCTATTCCCTGGTCTTTGACCATGCCACTATTCCTTGTTTCACCAGCTGAGATGTTTCCTTCTGCTTGTAGTGAAATTTGGCTGTCATCTGTTAAGGTGGAAGACAACTGATGGGAAGAGGAAGACTCTGTATTCTCTTCCAAACCTTGGAATGTTCTTATGGTTTTCTTAGTATCTTCAGAAGTGTAAGGTTTAGCCATGTCCTCTACTGCTTCCTCTGAAGCAGGCTGACTATCAGTTGCTGGTGCCACTTTTTTTCTGCTTTGCTTCTGCTCCACACCAGCATCAACCTCCTGCAAAGAATCCGTGGAGATCTTATCCAGAAATGGTTCAGCCTTATAATGTCCTTCTGAAACAGTTTTACACACCAAGAAGCACTTAAGTGTCTCTCTCTGAGAGAGAACAGCATCAAGCAAAGGAGATTTTGGGTGCTGGGCCTGAGGGTCTGAGCCATGAAGAGTCAGTTCTGCCTGGCACTGAGGAAACTCAGTGCTGATGTCCACAGCCTGAAGGATGGCATTGCCAGGGGCTGGCCCATCCTGGACTGTGCTGGGAGAGGAAGAGTCCTGGTTGCTTTCCAAGTCAACCAGCTCTACTTGCCTAAGTTTCAGAGAACAATCCAAATCACCCTCCTCTAAAAGCATTTCTCCTTCCAATTCTGAGAGTCTCTTCTGAGATTCTGCATCATCTTGCTCTTGTTCCAGTCCTGCTGGCACTTTTTGCACAGGGTTAGAGGGTCTGCCCAGCATCTCTGCTGCTTTCCCTGGAGCAGAAGGACAGTCCTTGGGAGTGCTGAGCTCTGCTCCCTTTGCAGAGTCAGGTAGGCCAGTGCTCATTTCGGCTGATGTGTGAGGGGCATGGCGCTCTCTTTCAACTGCTGCAGAATCCCAAGCTTCCTCAGTGGTGCTGCTGGCTTCTGGGGAAGTGGTACATCCCTCACTGGTTTCTTCAGACTCCATCAGTGACACATCCTGCTAAAGAAAAATGCATTTTTCTGTTACTACTACAGAATGATACAGTGGATCTAACTGGCTCAAAAGACTTTTTAAAACACGTACTAATGCAGCTGAGAAAAAAAATCCAAAACATACTTAGCGGGTGATAAGAGTTGGGAAACAAATACAAAGGCTGAAAGTAGGCAAACACCCAATGTAAGCTTGCAGTATGAGAGTAATGCCAAAACAAAACCGCTAGTGTCTTTTTAGTTTTACAGGTAAATCCAGAAAGTGACTTTGGTCAAAGAGCAGAGATGCTGAGATCCACTTCCAGATGCTCTGTAACAACTGCAGTGCAACTTGTGAAAAGTGTTGGCCATGCCTAAGTATCTCAAACCCTAAAGGGGATTCAGAGAACAAGAAAATCATCAAAACCTCCATTAATTTTGTCATGGTGGACAAATACTCATGACCTCTTCTAGTGGCTAGCTGAGTCTTAAAGATCTCCTTGATTTCAACAGGGAAAGGCCTGTACTTTGGAGCTGATGGTTCTGTGTATGTGCAACACAGGGCCCTCCTGCAACTGATCACAGGAATTGATTAGCAAGACACAGGAATGTAAGAACTGGATTGGCAGATAACTAGGACATGACACAAAACACGAGATAGTTGAAGGTTGTAAATGACATGGGTTGAGAGAAGTACCTCCGGTGTGTGTGGACATATCTGCAGATTACAGAGAGAAACTATATCATCATTTAGTCTACTCTTTTAGGGAGGGAGGAGGGAAAAAAAAAAAAAAAAAAAAAAAAAAAAAAAAAAGTAATCTCAGGATTGTTGGACAGTTTCCCAAAGGATATAGTGGAATTTCCCATCCATTATTGCATTCGAAGTTCAGACATGACAAAGCACTAGGGAATGTACATTTGGGAAATGTCTGTGAAAAGGATGGTAGAATCTGATTCACTCCTTTTATCTTTCTGGCTTCTAGCTATCCCATGACCCACTATCCCTACCTTAAAAGACACAAAACTTTAGTGGCTCCCCTCCCTTTTCTTCTGCCTTTGGGATGCTTTCTCTAGTGCTCCAGCCTGTCTTCTCTATTCTCCATACCCTGTTTATCAGAAATGGCTTATAAATTGCTGCTCCAGGCTGCTTCACATACACTGGGTACCCTTTGCTGTCATACCAGAGCTTGTACTTTAGCCCTGAAGGATCTGCTGCAATGTGCAGTCAGACTTTCCACTGAACAAACCTTCAGTGTTCTCCTCCTTCATCCTGTCTTACAGATGTCAAAGTTTCCAGATGTGAATGCATAGTCCTGAATCTTTTGGTCAGAGAAACCATTCCCCACTTCTTCACGTAAAGCCTGCTAGCTGTTTAGGGGCAAGGAAACCCCAAGGCCTGGCTCTAGAGCATCTGCAAAGCTCATACAAAAAAAAACTTTCTTTTTCTCACTCATAACAGACAACCAAATCAATATAATTTTTCTTTCTTTGCCATTCCCAATTTTCCCACAACAGCGTTTTTTTACCAGAGTTTCAACTGCCGGGGTGTGTGCGTGTGTGTAATCTTTGGGATCAATGGTGTATTCCTTGTACTGGAGTGCCTCTATAATCACAAGTAATATTTTTCTGATCCCACACAGAAAGTAAAAGCAATAAGGGCATGATTACACCTGGATTAATTGTCCCAGTTAACTCCACGGCCAGGGCATGCCTGACCTGAAAGCTGGTTTATCTTACATTTTCCCTTACGTCAAGTGAAACTGGACACCTGCTCTGAAAGCAATGAGCCCATGCTCTGGAGTTTGAACTGAAGCATTTATACACACCTTAATCATGGGGACTGCTATTATCTTATAGCTTTTTAAAAAATGGGAGAAAAAAATTTGAGTTAACTGAGTTAACTCATCAGTTCACTTTGTTCCTGCATATTTTTTCTCATGTGATCTTTAATTTTTATTTATATTGAAAAGATAGTCATTCTTACAAAACCAGGCCAAAACTGGGATTATTCAGCAGTTTGAATTTCCCCCCGCCAAGTAGCGAGTAGTTGTAATTAGTTACAATTTCAACAAACAGTATGTTTCAAAGGGATATGTCCATTCAGAAATTTCCCATGGGGCTTCTGCCACATCTTACTGCTGTCAGCTAATAGGAAACTACTTTGCTGCTGCCAAACTGTCCTCGAAACTGTTGCATGTGGTAAGGACTGTCAGAAAGAAGCTCCAGCACAGAAACAAGAGAGCTTGGCAGTGCACAGAACATAGCGGGGTCTTAAACTTGTAAGCAGTCATAAGTTGATCCAAGGCAGGACCAACTTTACTTTTGTTGTCCCTAACAGGTATGTCTACCCATCCTTTAACAAAAATTCCATGATCACTACGGGTCACTCTTTGTGCTACACTGCTCTTAGCTCTTCTGGCTACCTAACTTGAGTCTCCCTTGCTACGTGACTAGAAAAGTACTACTTTTCACACCTAATACCGACTGTTTTCAAAAACAGGCTGCCCAGGAGCAGAAAGACTGTTCAGGGAGATGGATGGTCCTGGACGCAAGCTGATGGCTAAGGAAGGTTTACTACTACTAAAGCCAGGATGGCTTATAAAGGTTTGAGTAGCAAGATACTCAAGCCCACACTCTGCAAGAGGAAGAAGAACTCTTGCTCCCTGTGCTATTACAGATGTACACAACACTGAATTTCCTCTTATTAAGCTCAGAGACCCAGTTTCCACTTCTCTGGCTCTGTTGCAAGGGATTTGGACAGGTGAAGGGACAAGTTTGAAGCTGCATTTGGAGCAGTTCCATGATGATACTGGGAGACAGGGTAGAGGGAGGTGCACAGCAGATCAACACTGGAAGCTGCCAAGTGAGATTTGTCTCATCATATTACTGCCAGGTGTTTTGCACACCTCAGGGAGAACAAGAGAAGCTTTGGGAAGTGAGGCAGGAGAAGGGACAGAGTGCAGAGACAGTGGGGGAGGACTTAGTCATCTAGTCAGGGAAACAGTTAAGCTCCTGCTTGAAGGCTGGTGCACTGTAGTGAAAGACGCAGATGTCTCTGCAATAAGGATTTCATGGAGATGGGAGAGGAAATAATAAAATAAGACTGACTGCACCTGTAGCCTTCGCATACAGAGGAGCTATGTACAGGAGTCCAGTAGTTACTAGAAGAGATTGCAGGTGGAGCACTGACATGTTATGCTCTCACCGCAGATCAGCTTGGTCCTCCATGAAGGGAGGGCCCAGGAGACCTCCAGGAGCTGAGCTATCCAAACCAAACTTTCAATAAGCATTTGCAGTAGGGCCAATAACATGACAGACAAGCACACAGGAGCCTATCTGGCAACTGCCAGCTTCTAGCAGGCTACACAAATTCTCCCAGAAACTTCGCCGTTCCTACTGCTGGAGCTTACTGATCTTTCACATTTCTCTGGATCAGACGTTGAGTTTGCCATTGCTCCCTCGTATGTTCTATTTGTCAAACGAGGCGATCTGATGTCCCCCATTGAGATAAAGCTAACCATGCTCTTCTCCCAAGAGGGCATGGAAAGCCAGGACTTCAGCTCACATGCACACAACTCGTAGGTGACTCCAGGTGCACAGACTCTCTGCAAGCTGGAACCGTGAGAGGTTGCAGCTGGCCGCATGCCAGCATGAGAACAAAGGGGCAACACTTGGTCATACTGCAGTAGGGAGTGCAGAATTTGAGAGGAGAAGGGAGCAGAGGGTGGCCAGATAAGCAAAACAGGACAGCGGTGAAAGCACTAGTGGACAAAGCAACACCTGCGATGATGCACGCACCCATCCACAGCTTTCCCAGATTACAAAAGGCAATGGGCATGTCATACTTCCTTCCAGTGTGGGTTAACTCACCTGGATGGAGATGACAAACACTTCTGGTTTTAAATAGAAAGTACCTCACCTTCCCTCCCCCCCTCCTCCAACAAACAAGAAAAGAGAAATAACAAGTGCTATCAAGCACAGACAAGCCCTTCAGCTAGCCAGGAAACAAGGCAACGCAGAATTAAGTGGAGCCCTGAGATCCTCCTCCTTCAAAATGAGGGAGACCCAGCTTTCAGCAGGCCACCTTCACCCTCCCTGCGTGGTGCCAGTGCCTCCCAGCCGGCCCTGGCCCCCACGGCAGAGCGAGCCGTGCTCCCCATCCTGCTCCCCTGCCGCGGGCGGCGGGGCGGCCCACACGCCCAGGCTGCTGCAAACATGCTCCCAGCAGAGAAAGCCCTGCCCTGCAACGACGGGCTGGGCCTGGCCGCCCCGCCGGAGCTGCACCCACAGCCAGAGCCGCTTCACAGCCCACTGGGCTCTCCTCCTCTTCACCAAAGAAGCAGCGAGAGCTTCTGGCTGCGAGAGGAGAAAGCCATTCACAATAGGCTTTGAGCAGCGTGGACAAGGCTACTGATTTTATTAAAACAAAGGCTTTCCCAAGCAGTCCATGGCTTGGGCATATCCACGCTGGTGTGGCCACAGCTGGGTGTAGAAATGCCAAAGCCAGCTTTAAGCACCGCAGCTCAAGCAGGAAAGAGCTCCATGTAGGCTGTAACACCCACCCGAAGAGCAACAAGGATGCCCCAAGCCCTTTCCTGCTATTTCAGCTCAGCTTAGTCCATCACACCGTTCAGATACACATTAAAAGGAGCTGGGTCAGTAGGAGCTATCTCAGAGCCAGCCTTTCTCCATACAAAGTCCAGAGCTCACCGTGCAGAACTGCCACCAGTTAACATCTCTCCCAGGAGGTCACTTCTTTCAGTTCAGTGAGACACTCAGAAAAGGGGTCGGTGCAGCCACAAACCCTGGTGCTACTGCAAGTCTCAGTTTTTATTTTGATAAAGCTACTCATGCCACGTTTAGGCCTGCTTTCTCAGCTGGATGCCCACTCCACATGAGGGATGCCCACTGTATGTATTTCTCTGCAAAGAAACAGTTACTGATCTTCACCCACCACCCCGGGCTGCTCTATCGCTGTACAGCCCCTCAAGAGAGGTGAAGGAGTGGGGTCAAAACTCTTGAGCTCAGGAGGAGATTACACAGGGCACTAGAGATAAGAATGAAGGAGGGAAACAATGTTATATGAAGTCAGCTTTAAGGGTATGGAAAGAAAATGGAACTTGCTGAAGGAAAGAATATATTAAATAAGAAAAGCAATCTAAAATGATATGTGCCAAATAACATTCAGTCTAGTGCTGTGCTAAACGGTCGATGTGCTGTAAGTATTCTGGGAACTAGGAGCCATCTCAAGTGTTTTAGGCAGGGGAGAAAATACTAAAATTGTCAATAGTACCTAATCTCCTGGGAATTGCATCTGAGCTGCTACTGAAGCTTGGGAGAAGTGAATGAGACCTCCTGGTCACACTAGTGCAGACAGTCTGCCTGGGTTTTAACACTTCCAGGAGCACCTCACTAACTTCTGCTCATGGGAGGCACACTCAAGATATACTGAGCCTATTAATTATCTAATAATTCACTAACTGAGAAAAAAATAAGGATAACTTTCCCACATTTGTTTCCATTTAAGTAGATCATAATATTTAATGCTAAAAAAAAAAAAAAAGTGCCAAAGAAATATTGTTTTGGGTAGAACAAAACTTCACCTTGGAAATTGCTACTGAACATTGGCCAAACGACGAGTGAAGACCATGGTTTGGATTGCACATTGCACTTCCCAGCGATGCAATAAAAATGATTCAGTCTTAAGATAAAACGGGGTCACCTCTATATCAAAAAAACTTGGTTCATTTTAAACAGAGCTTACGTTTTTTATTCCTAAAAGCAATGGATAAGCCTTGACATTATGCAGTCTTCTAGTAGAGGAACAAAAGGAATGGTGTATGGTTCTCACTGCTGAGCTTAGTAGAAAGATTACTGACACTACTGAGCAGACAGAGGAAGAATTCCCGCAGTGAAAGCGACACAGTCACTGCAAGTTGCTCTATATGTGTCTCTCTCTAAACTGGGGATGGAGAAATGACTGACAGAAACATCTAGGATACAAAAGGAGGCAAGGACTTCCGAGATGTACGCTATGATTTTTTTATGCTGCTAGCAGCACGCTATACACATTCCTAGACAGCAGTTTTGCTATAAGCCAGAGGAGTTCCCACTTTCTCTTTGAACAGTGATTCGGGACCTAGATGGGAGAGATTCTCCAGTTAACAGCAGAAATTTTGTAGTCTCTTACAATGCTACAACATCATGAGCCAGAATCCCACGCTCCTGTTTTTAAATCTCAGATTAAAGAATGCTAATGTTTGCACCAAACCATTTTGACAGATGCAAATGCCATTAAAACATCAAAGGGCTTGGAAACACACTTGAAAGCTTGGCCTTGCCCAGTCTGCACAGTGGAACCATTGCTGAGCACAGCTGTTGTCACGTTACCTGTACCAGTCCTGAGCACAGTTAAGCTATGGACAGATAAGGATGAACAACCTTCAGCACAATGAACTGGGACAAACTGTCCTCCCCTGCAGAAGGGGCCTCTGAAGTTATCCTGCCTGATGTTCTCATCAAACACGTAATATGACCTCTTTCACAGCCAGATCAAGTTCCACCTTGAAAACTCTTAAGATTTCTTGCTGCCATTACTGATAGTTGTCAGAGCCCTACAGGACAGATGAGGCAAAGTCGGACCATTTTAGCAGTATGGGATGACTGATAAGCTCATACAGCAAAATATACTCAGCCATAAATACACTGGCAAAATGCTGCTTTTGTATCAGTAGGTAAAGCATATCCTATGCAACCAAAGCAATTCCCAAAATACCAACAAAACTGCATGTGTATGTCACACCATGCTAATAACTTCTACCACCACAACTTCATCAGCCGTAACAGCTGTACCTACAACAGAAACCTGGACCACGTATCTGGCTTCAGTATTGTCAGTACTATCAGCTGCAGGTAACAATAAAAAATTGTTGGAATCAACATACCATGAGACAGCAACAATAGGAAAAATAAAAACCCTGAACACGTTAATCCTCATTTTGTGTTTTTTGAATGCATGTTTTCAGCTCCCCACATCACTTTTAGTTACCTGATGACTCCAATAATGAGATTTATAAAAAAATCGGGGGGGG
>NW_020799092.1:23918709-23930190 GCF_003259725.1 Athene cunicularia
AAATGTTACGAGACTTGCATCATAATAAAAAATACTTGGCAATATCGTAACAGTGATGCAGCTTTGTACTGAAAACTGCAGCTGAAGGAAAAAAAAAGTCCATCCAAAAGGGATGTAGGGATGTGTGTGGGGAAAACAGATTTTGGTACAACCCTTCCCTAACCCAGCTTTTCAAGGAACAAATGATACTTTCTTGGAATTTTAATTGGTGTACTTAGATTGAAGAAGTTAACAAGCACAATGAGACATGTTTGCTATTGGGAGCAAAAAGTATTAGATATAAATAAAATGTTATAAGAAATGTAAATGTGGGAAAGCACCAGTGAGGACCCCTTCCCTCTCCCCGTGGAAAAATAGCTTCACACACCCAAAGCCACAGGAATTGTGTGGGTGCTGAATAGGAAGGTACTAATGCAAACACATGGAAAACTTGTTGTTACTCACGGTGTAACGCCTGCATGGCCAACTGGCATAGGTTTATTGTGCGCATCAAATATTTTCTGTTTTTCATATAGTCCCACTTCCTAGAATCATGTGGTTATGTGAGAATTTTGGCTTACAATTAAGAAAAATGCATGTCTGGCCTTTAATGGGTGTGGAAAAGGCCTGAAAAATAAAGTACGGCTCAAAAATTAGATCTGGCTACCTAGGTTTATCTTAATTTTTTAAGGAAAATTGTTAAATTTAAACTTATGACTAACAAGAGCAAGGGCAACTCCCCCTCTCCCCTTTACCCTGTTACCGGTTTTCAGCATTTGGAACTGATGACACTGAACTTGGTTGCAGAATATTTAGAGCTACAAGAGCTAACACAAACTGAAAGACTGGCAGAGAATTATGCTGTGGTATAACTGGGTTAACAAAAATGAATAATCAAGTTCATCAGGCCCAATTTAGGTATTTGCAGATATTCTGCAAAGTTCATCTGTTTATGGTCCAGTCCTATAAAGGTGCAGAGTTCCTTCAATTCCTTCTGCCACTGCTGACTGTACAAGCCAAACCAGCTGGAATCAGGTCCTAATAAATTTTGATTAAGACTTGACGTGATGCCCTGAAATCCAGAATAGATTAAGGCAACACATATACAGGTTGCTGCCATCTTCTCCCACGTGCTGGTGAGCACATGACCGTACGTGAGCCAGCCCAGGGAGTTATCGAGCCAAAAAAACAACCCAGAAGCAGAGTGGTGTGAGCAGCCATAAAGGTGAGACCCAGGAGGAAACACAAAACAACACAAAAATTAAAGGTAAATACGACAGCTCTCTTCAGTAGCTGTACATGCAGTTGTAAAAGCTGTAGCAGCTGCAAGGAGTGGGCAGGAACAGGAGGCTGGGCGATGGGCTGGTGAGCGGGAAAGCAGAAACCTGGACTTAGACCTAAGTTATGGTGAAACCACACCCAGGATCTACAAGCAAGTCCCTGACACTCCAGCGTAGGTGTCTTGCCACATGGGACTGCAAAGTGTTTCCAATGCAGAAACAGATGCACCCTCACTAGCCCACAAAGAACAGAAGCAGCAGAGAAATTTTACATTTTTGGGACCAGCCCTCTGCTAGTAAAGTTTGGTACGTTAGAAGCAGGCACCATGGGAAGTGGGATATTCTAATTGCATTTATAACCACTTCCAAAGAAGCCATTATTTTATGGTTTAATGTTTCCTTCTCTCGTTTATTGTCACTGACTCTACCATTCCGTGAACCCAAACGCAGCTTTCTCCCCTCAGCAAAGGATTGGGTCTAGGAGGACGTTTCATGGCAGCCAGATGAACTCAAAGGAGCCAGCCCACTGTGAGCAACTCTGAAAACAAGTAACAACATGAAGGAGATGCTAGGGAAAGCCCTGGAAACCTCCTCAAACCCTCTGCAAAGTCTAGCATGGAAGTATTCCAAACAGAAGGGGAGGGGAAGGCATTTTTGTGACGCTGTCTTTCAGAACGAGCAGTGAAAAGTTGGATAAATCAGGGGTTTAAATGGTGTAACTGATATACATCAATCTTAGGAAATGCTTTTTATAACCAGCTTCACCAATTACCATGACCTTATTTCAAAGTTTATAGTAGTAATTACAGCTCATACATGTTGTAGTTAAGATTTAGCATTAGTTCCTAATACCATAATTAACACAGCGTATTATAAAAAAAAAAAAAAAAAAAAAAAAAAAAATAAGAAATAGCACAGCCAGATCAACAATACTGACATTCTCTATTTCAGCAATATATATCCCCTTGTTGGTCAATGGGCAAAAATTATGCCCACATACTTTCATGTGCAGTATGTATTAATTTAAAGCACAGATTTCATAACAGCTTCAAAATATCACTAGCATTTCTGTGAAGTACTAATTACAATATTTTTTCCCATTTTAATAATTAAATGAGTTTCAATAAGAAATAATTACAGATATTTTAATCCTTCCTCCCTCCATTTTCATTTTTCTGCATATGAATGAGGGGGTAGAGTCTGCTTCCCACCACCACCCTTCAAGATTTCCTAAAATAGTACTCCTTGATGGCTTCATGGCTCTTCAGGTATTAGCTGAGCAATTAAAATCCTGAGACTGCCCTTTGGCAGTCTTTGAAGACATCGACTCTGACTTCTGAATGGCCTATGGCTTTCTTTCCTCAACCCTGGGGCATGTAAAACTACCTCTCTCTTTTCCCTCCCAAGTCCCACTCTATCAGATGGCGATGCAGAGGAGTAAAATAAGGTCTGTGTGCCTTAAATTCACCCTGAGCGCATGATTTCGGTGTGCTAGAGAGAAATTAGAACATGAGGCAGTTTAACTCCTAGCAGTCACCATGACTAATAGTGTAATACAGACCCAATACAATTTCCTCTACCTCTTTTATGACATGATCACAAAATAATGCCAGCTCTGGCTCAGGAATGCAAAGTCCTCAGTACACTTGCATCCACCAACCTACACAAGCGTGCACGCTATATTTTAATTGAAGTTGTGCATACTTTAGCATGAATGAGAAACTTCCCCTGGGAAGCTACAGGCACCAGTTAAATGAAATCTAAGACTCAGCTCACTGTCTTTCCCATTACCTGCAACATGCTTTGATCAGTGGGGCATAAATAAACACATAAACATCCCATCTCTCCCAAGTTCAATGAGATACAGCAGAGTTCCTGCAGTTCAGCCTCATAGGTGGCTCTCAGTTGTGATTTCTGACACTGCCCATCAAACTCACCTAAACAGGTTTATCGGACTTGGCACACGGCAAAATGCTTCGCTGCGCTTAAAGAAAATCACTACAGGCAACAGCAAAGAGTACAATCTAGTATGATCGCTGTAGTTCAGGGAAGCTAAGAACAAAAGAGGTGCTCGACGGGGGGAGGATTGGGAGGGTACCAGGAAAGGGGGTGGGGTTGTCAGTGGACCATGTCCAGGAGGAAAGGAAGAGTCAGAGCTCTCCTTCTTAGACTTTCCTTCCCAAACACCCTCCTGTATGGAAAATGGGTCTTCAGTCTTACCTCTGCCAGAGTTGGGGAGGAACCCAGCTTTCAGCACGAACATTTGCTGACTATTATTGAACGCAGCACCTCGCCTCTTCCATGTGTGGCAGCCAGCTGGATGGACAGCACATTAGTGGACAGGCAGGGGCACAGAGTGACTTTTATAAGTCCCCAGCTCAACGGGACATAAAAACTGCAAGTGAGGTGGAGAGCTGAGGACAAGACAAGCAAAGCCCTGGCCTTGCAGCAGGTTGAGCGAAAGCCTGAGGCAGTGGTCCTTGCCTGGGATGGGCAGCAAAGCAGGAGGCTTTAACCACCCGAGTCCAGCCACTGTTTTATGAGCAATGGCGTTTTATGAGCAACTGCCTCAACGGCAGATCCTGCAGTGCTGACAGTTGTACCTGGCGACGACTCCCTGCCACGAGGCTGAAGTGAAGAACAGCGACACACGACTTGACGTGACAAATCTACTCTGTCACCCTTGGCAGCTCTTTACACAGGAGGTATGACACAGATCACGGCAGATCAGCTCCCAAGAAGCAATCCCATTAACGAAGGTGCAATTACAGCTATACCCACAGCGGGAGGTATCAGCATTACCGTCGTTGTTGCACACATGGGAAACACCCAGCACTCTGAACTTTTGGCTATTCCTGCTCTACTACTATTTACCCTAACAGAAGGTGATGAAGATGCACTCACAGGACTGCTGTTTCAAGTCTTGCCTCTACTAACAGCTACAGCTTATGAACAGTTAAACACAGTTGCGGTCACCCAGACATTTCAAGCTAGTGGGTCCACAAAGGATAACTGTTATTATCAGTAACATAATACAGGCTGAAATGGGAACAGGCACATTAGGATACTAGGAGCTCTCCTTCGTTCAATTCCCTGCTGCAGTCATTCACTGAAAGAAGGATCTTAACAGAAAGCTTAGATTGTAACTGGGTTTTTTTCAAGGCAACCAAGAACTGTGCCACCATCCAGACATCATCCAGCAGAATCACCTAATTCTGGCAGATTCCAGCAGTTTCTGCCCATCTGAGGGTCATCTGTGCAGCTGAGGTAATGCTAACCCCTCCTACCTCACAGACATACTCTGAGGATTAGTCAGGGAGTGGCTGAACAGTGCACTGAATATGCAAAGCCCTGTTATAAACTCTGTATCTGATTGCAACCGTAAGCAAAGTCTTATTTAAGCAATCCCTTCACCAACAAAAATATACCGACTGCCCATTCTGTTCCTTCCTTCCGTGTCTTTTGCCTCCAAGCTCTTTGAGATACAAACTAGGTTACTAAGATATTTTCCTTTTGTGCTGCAGATTTGGTTAGTACAAATAACAGACATGTTATTTCACACAAAGCTGTGTCTGTAATCAGTTGTTTCAGCTCATTCTGGACCAATGTTATGTTGGTATCATGCTTCTTGCCCTGTAGGGATCTCACTCCCAGTCAACGAAAGCCCCTGCCCCATAACCTCACATATGTCAGATACTCACAGCTGTCCGCATTCAGGTAAGACCCTTTCTGAAATTCCATCAATTTTATGAGCTTAGGACCTACAGCACCAAATATTTCTTGCTACCTCCAAGCACAAAACTGCATCTCTCAAGCCATTCTTTAAAAACCAAGTTGGTGGTTTTGCACATGCTTACCTCAACACTTCTGTTTGTGGCTCCTGCAACTATTAGTACTTTTTTTTTTTCCTCCTTTAAATGTGCTTTGTTCACTCGTTTCCTTTGTCACAACCAAACCTTCTACAATGCCATCTTTTAAATTAACTTTTCAAAGGCAACATTCTATTAAACATAATACATTTCAGGGTAGATTTTCTTCCATATTACCTTGCTGAACTTGAGACTTCTGTTCACGCCAGTTTTCATTGCACATACAATGCAGCACATCTCATCTTTTCTTTTTTTCCATTTTTGCTATGACTATCAGAGTCGATCCATTCTTCCCCTTTTACACTCAAGATACCTATTTTCAATGCCTTTGATATCACTATTATTACACACTCAGCAGCTGAATAGATAAAAATATGAAGGAAAAACGGCTCTGGTGTGTCTGATAACACTCACTGGGCAACTCAGCTGTCATGATTCTTCTATACACACAGCCACCATTTTTAGGCTGCTTTTCATGGCCCTGACCCTCCGTTGAAACTGGTCAGAGCACACACTACAATGACCTAACTCACTCCTCCAGGATAAGGCACTTTTCATTGCTCTAGCACACATCCAAATTGCTCATCTTCCTTTCTCTTCACCTCTCTGAAACAGCTCATTTTACTCATTATGTAGGGGCAGGAAGATAAGGTGGACTGCACAGGCAATGTCCAAAGAAGACCGCCTTCCCAGAGGGCACATGACTGACCAAAATGAGTAGCGTTGACCTTGTGCTTACATAGGAACACCTTATAGCTTCATTTTCAATCACTGCCACATGCACTAAGAGATTGTCCCCTCTTCCCAGTGATTCCAAGGGATGAGGAAGAGAATGAGCGTACATTAATGTATTTCCATCCTTCGACACAGCACCAGATGGTGTCAATAAGTTAGTGGGTATCTTGAGGGGTGAATCCACCTCTCTCAATCACTTGTGCATTTAGGAAGGCAAATTATGACCCATAATTCGTTATAAAAACAGAGGTACTCCCACTTCACTTCACCTGTCTCCCCACAGCATCCTCTCTGCACTTCGAGGTTTGTTACAGAGTCTTGACAAGGTTGTGTGCTGTAGTGCAGCCTTCTCAGTGCTATCCACACTGAGCTGCTTCTTGCCTACACTTGAAACACACCTTTCCAGGAGAAAACACCTTTCTGAAGTTGGGTAGAGACAGGAAGAGAGAAGTGTACCATTCTAAAGCCACCCCTAAGATCCATCAGCTATACTGTACTCAGACTCAAGCCTGAAATATCTCAGTGAGTTATAGCAAAAGAGAGATGCAGAAAAGCAACAAACAATGGGAAGAGTTATTTGAGCCAACTGCAACACCAACAGTCAGGACCGAATCCTCACCATTCTAAATATTGTGCAGTGAGACACTGTCCCTGTCCTGAAGGGCTGGCAGTATACTCGTAACATCTCTTCACCTATAAATCCAGCAACCGAGGGGAAAGAGATATACACTGCACCTTCTCAACTTCACTGCTATGCAACCTGACAGCCCTCACCTGTAAAAACAGACAGTGATCTCAGATTATTTTAGAAAGGAGGTCGACTCAAATGTTGCAGCTAGATTACATTTAATAGGTCTTTGAGTTACCCTCAGATGCCTGCACTATGGAATACCTACAGCAAAATTTCTGCATTTAAACAGAAGCTCAGGCTTAATCCATGCCACAAGGATTTTGCCTAGAGACTAGAGCCACTAAAGACACAGCTACAGCATCGGAGTTTTGCTCAGCACTGGTATGGCTATGGCATCCTTCTCCTTTGAAGTGAAGTATACCAGCAAAGCTGTACTCTTACTAGTATACTCTTACAATGCTTCCACTAGCACCTCCTTGCAGGACAGGAGCCTGTAGTAAAGACATAAGGGCCCAGTTAAGATTTATGCTATTCAAAGAATATATGTAGGCACTTTTGATCGTTACACCTGTAAATTTTTGTGAGTATAAAGCGTACATACCATAAAGCTTACACATGCTTATTTTTTGTAGCTACCCAGCAACACTGTGGAAAAGCACCTTCTTGCCCCCCTTCCTCCCACCAGCGGTGATTGTGTTAGTTTAACACTGACCTGGACATCTATTTCTCTATGAAGTGAAAATGGAAGTAGAGCCATTGCAGCCACCTTGTGGCTGCTGCGAACAACCACCGCGTCCCACAGGTTACAGGTCTGCGCATAACCCAGACTCCTGCCTTGCGCCCCATGTCCCCCAGATTATCTCAGGGCTTCTGCCATCTAGACAAATCGTGCCCTGACATGACCAGGATGCCAATCCCCTCCCCTCTACTTTGGATCCATAAATTCTACTGTTGGAGCCGTTGTTGAAGCAGCAGCTGTTCCTCCTCCAGTCACACCCTGTGCAAGGCTGGGTCTGCTCACCAGCCCGTGACTCTGCTCTGCCCACAGGCGGCACATGCAGGGCATCACCAAGCTTGTGGATCCCACTGGGCACCTCAGCCTGACCCACGTAAGGATTTGGGAAGTTTTGTGTATGACCAGCACCAGGAACTTCAGTGCTGAATGCACTCTGAACACCAGCAAGGCCACGGACAGCGGACCTCACACACTGAGCACCTGCGTGTAGCCAGTTGTTCAATTTGAGACTACAAAGAGGTAGTTTGATGTCTGAGTGTCAACTCTTCTATGTGACTTACAACAAATAGGATATGTTCCCAGGAAGCTAATTTATGGACAGTTCTGCTTCCATGCAATATTGTCCAAGCATCAGGCTGAAGAGCTTCCTCAGTTCACTTCTTGTATACTACCCAGTTCCAGTTTCTGTAGCTACTCCTCCTCAACCTCTTCTAGGATCAGAACACCCTTTATTTTGTATACATTTACATATGTGTCTGTTTACACACATACATTTGTACACGTCACAGCAATCACCTTCCCCCTTCTAAATTTTTTCCACTATCAAAAGCAATAGCCCTCCCCCTGACCTTGCACTGAACTTGTACTAAAGTCATGGGAAATTATTCTTTGACTTCATCTAGCTGTAATCCAACCCCCAAACCGTGAGCTCAAAATGAGACTCCACCACAGGCTCAGCTCCACGACCCTTGCGGTGTTCAGCCTTGCACTTGAAGGAACAGCCTTTAAAACAAGAGATGTGGAATGGATTTTGTCCCAGAAAACTAATTCCACTACAAGAGCAAGAAAGCTGGAGTCACTTGTTAATGGAAGAGACAAGAATAGCAAAGCTTTCCCAAAAGGGAACCTCACCTTGTTCAGGCACTGAAAACCACTGAGAATCTCACATCTAGAATGCACGAATACATTAGGTTGCAACTTTTCTGCACTGATGAACCTTTCAAATGCATCAGTATATCACAGCCAAGGCACAGACCTTCTTCTTTGTACATTAAATGTGCTTTCCCACACGAAGTCTAACTCCAACACACACTTTTTGACCAAAGGCATAACTGCAGCTGAACTAAATTTGGTCTTGGCTAAACCCAGTTCCCCCAAGTCATGCAACGGAGTTAACCTGAGCTACTGAGCAAATCAGGGCAGCTATTCTCACATGTCTGCTGCAAAGGGAAAGTGAAAAAACACATTAGCTTCCATTAAGACTTAAAGTGAGGTGTGCTCATGGCAATTCCTGTATGTCAAGCCTTAGTTTCACAAGCTCTTTGGCTTGCCAGAAGGAGTCCTACCCCCTGCCTTCCTTATTCCCACCCTCACACTGCCCTTTCTCTCCATGTGGTATAGGCATGCGTGTGCTCACGACAAACCACAGCAGGGAATGACAACAGGCAAGCACAATAGCTTCTTTCAACAGCAGTGCCCGGGTGGCATGCTACTCTTTGCATCAGACCTAGCGCTGTCTGGCAACAGAGCAGGGTGATCCAACTTCCAGATGAAAAGTTGTAATTTTTGTTTAGGAAAAGGGGTTTATTTTCAGTTGGAGCAGTGATTTGAGGCCACTTGGTCACTAGATCCGATCCAAGGGAAGCAGCAGGAGCTTGCAGTCAGGACTGGATGAGAACTGGATCGTTCCTTCAGCAGCAGCCTGTAGTTACGCTGGATTAACCATTACACGAAGCCGTACTCCAAGCAACATAAGTTATTCAATTACATTTCTCCGAAAACCCTGTCTACGCACAGACACCACAGCCAGGCACACTCAGCCGCTGCTCTAAATCACACCAGTCACCCTGTGACTACAGCTCCACCATTGCCTCTTCCCAGAAGCAAGAGGTCAGCAGGGATAACACCTGTAAACTTGCGGTACAATAGGCCACCTTTTTGCTGGAATGTGTCATCCTGGCGGCAACAGGCTCTGTAATCTGGCATGAAAATTTGTAGCAAGACTTTGTGGTTAGGAACCAGGCTGGACAGATTGAGATAAGAAATTAGCGAGTGTAATCAACCGTTGGAATAATTTACCTGGGGAACCAGTGCAATCTATCACTTGATATCTTGAAATCAAGACCGGGTACTTTTCTAATAGAATTTTGGATCCGATGCAGTGATAACCAGCTGGGAATGTAAATACCTGCCAGGGGTCAGAATAAAGCATCTGTCCCCAAATGGCTGATACCAGGACCATCAGCTGTACAATCTCCTCACAGAAGGGGGAAACAATTTCTCTAAGCGCAGCCCAACTGCCAAAACAATAGAGCACAACTACACTTGCACTGAAGACACTTGTAAGGACTTCATTAAAAGATACAACGGGAGTTCAGCAGAGAGCTACAAAGCTGAAAGGAATTACAAAACTTACCAGGCATGACTATTGAAATAAACTAGCCATGTATAATTTAGCTAAACAGTAACTATGTAGCAACACCAAACTGGAAAGATCTCAGATGACAGAAAGCATAATTCTTAGAATCAAATATTCATGGGGGGAAAAAAAATGATTCCTATTACGAATTTGAAATCCTTTGCAGGATGTTTCTTAAATTTTGCCTGGAATAACCACGGAGAGTGATTAATTAAATAAACCAGCTTGCTTTAAACTGGAGTGTGTTTAAAAAAAACCCAAAAAAACCAAAAAAACAATACAGCAAAATTTGGCTCTTTACCTGTAGAAAGCACTTGAAACAAGTGAACCATAAGAAAGGAGAAGACTCAATAGAACAGAAAGAGCATCTACCTAAAGTTAACAGGATGAAATAAGAGTCCCGGGAAACAGACTCTTACTGGCAAAATCTATCGGGATGCACAAGAGGTTCCCAGATGAAGCATTTGAATGCCACTATTTCAGAGAGCAGGAACAGGGGGCTTCAGCAAAGAGCACCAAGCTCATTCCTAGTCGCCTGTTGTCACTAGCAATGACACCACAAAACCCCACTCACAGATTTACTGAGATCACCAGGCTACTGCAGGAACATCGTGGTACAAACGCTACCTTCAATCGCGAGTTGGCAAGATGCGGTTCTACATGGAAGCCAGCTGAGCTTTCTAAGTATTAATAGTAATCGAGAATTAAGAAGAAATCTGGATTTGGTACAACTTCGAGCCTGATTTATGGATGCCTCCTCCTCGCCCAGTTCAGCTGCAGTTCTGAAATCTGGGTCACCCATACATTATTGCTCCAAACCAAGCCACCTCCCTCCCATGCAACCCTTTAAAAAGACTCTGCCCTTATCCAAGCCATCTCCAACAAGCCATTTAGGTTACAAGAAACTCCAAAACACCAGAGAATCAGGTCACAAAACTTCAACGACGCGTTACGGATGCGGCTTGGTCAGAGAGGAATGGCCACGCAGCTCCAGGGGAAGCCAACAGCATCCACATCCAGTAGCTCCTTAGTAAAGTCTGCAAGGAGCCAACACAGAGTTGAGCCCGGATCTCCTGCCCTGACCCAGTATTCCCGACTAGGTTTGATCCGGGTCTTACCCAACCGCGGGGAATAAGCGAGGCATCGAGCGCAAGGATAAGAGGGGTGCTGGGGGCAGGATGGGTCAGGCCAGAGCTGTGGGAGCTCGGAAGCCCCCCGGCAGGTGGGCTGGGGCTGCCATCAGAGCGGCTGCGGGCAGGAGGGGGAGGCAGGAGCAGGCAGGTACCTCGCCTTTCTGCCTTTCCCTCCGTGACAGGCCATAAAAGTCACGAGGCGGCCGCCAGCAGAGCAAAGAGGAAAACAACGAGGTGTCCAGAGTTCAAGCGCGGCCCCGAGACTCCCGGGCCCCGGCGGCAAAACCCAGCCGACACCGTGGGAGCTGGCTCCAGCGTGGGAGGCACCATTTCTGCGGGAACAGGCTCCGGCTGCTGGCACCGGAGCCTGGGAGCGGGCCTGTGCTGCGGGCCCTACCTGCTGCGGCAGCGGGAGGAGGAGCGGGGCGCCGGCGGTGCTGGGGAGCGGGGGGGGAGCTGGCGGGGCGCGGAGCCTCCGCC
>NW_020799092.1:23930240-23947146 GCF_003259725.1 Athene cunicularia
GGGGAAAAAAAAAAAAAAAAAAAAAAAAAAGAGGCGTTTAGCGCTCGGGTGCTTTGCCTCCGGAGTAAAACCAGAGCGGGTACACCTGACCCGCTGATCCCAGGTATCCAGACCGGCTCAAGAAACGGCGGGGCTTATTTATTTATTCATTCATTCATTTGTGTGTTTATTGTAAAAATTTTTCTTCGTTAGAAACACAGGGGCTATTTCTTTATTTATCTCTTTATTTACTTTTAATTTTTTCTTCATTAGAAACCAGCTAATTATTTATTTATCGATTGATTTATTTAGTTTTAAATTTTTCTTCGTTAGAAACAGAGTGGCTATTTATTTAGTTAGTTGGGGTTTTTTTCTCCATTAGAAACCGGCTGTTTATTCATTTATCGATTTATTTATTTAGTTTTATATTTTTCTTCATGAGAAACACAGGGGCTATTTGTTTATTTATCTATTTATTTTAAATTTTTCTTCCTTAGAAACACAGGGGCTATTTGTTTGTATATTTATTTAAAATTTTTCTTCATTAGAAACACAGGGGCTATTTATTTATTTAGTTTTAAATGTTTTTTCATTAGAAGCAGAGGGGCTATTTGTTTATTTATCTACTTATTTAGGTTTTTAATTTTTCTTCATTACCGAAGTCTCTCGTTTTCCCACTCCTCAAGGTCGCTCCTTAATTTTGCGTGTGTGAACCCTCCTGCTTTCTGTTATTGCTTCTCCCCAACAGGCAGTTGGGATTTTAAGGAAAGGAAAGGAGTGTTTAAAGAAAAGCAGGGGTTCAAGGAAAAATGATGCTTAAGGGAGACTCATCCTCACAACGTGTGGCAGGACTTTGCCTCTGCAGCAGCTGACCTCAGAGATTCCAAAATTACATCTGAGACGGTCAAATAAATGTAAATGAATTAAACACCTGGGTTCAGAAGTTGAGTGGGATGTGAGTAGAACTCTGTAGGTTGTATTAAAAATCTGAAGCCACAGGTACCATTTGCAGGCATCCTGCCTGCATTGAAGCTTTCCCTGGTTGCTGTGTTCAGCTGTGGACTGAAAGGGGACAGCATATCTGTTCCCAACAAAGGAAACTCTGTCCCTGTCTGCCAGCTTGCCTGTAGCGATAGGGGAATAGAGTCTGCAGCGAGACTTCCCCCACGTAGGAGAGTGGAACAGAGCTTTACAGAGAAAAGTCGTAAGTAAAGGGTAAGAAGAAAAGGGGGGGGCTGTCTAGATATCAGACAACATGTTTGGGAGTAGCAGGGCAAAAGGAAACCCCCACACAGCTGATTATTAGGATCCTAGGGGCAAATAAAGGGCATGAAGTGGCAAATTCAGAAGTTTTGGGATTTTTATTCAAAGGCAAAATAAACAGAGTAGGTTGCTTGGTTCTCCACTGCCCTAATTTTAGTATTTGTGGCATAGATGCCTGGATTTGCTTGAAGAAGTACAGGATTAATGCGAGAATGCAGTTTACTGCAGTATAGATCTTTGCTCACAAAGAATGCCAGGTGACCAAGGAATTCTGCTAGACAGGTGCCCGAGGAAGGCATTACCTTTATTATATTTTTTGTCTCCTCAGATTGATAACCAGTGCCATCTCTTTAAGTCAGGGTTTTGGTTTTGGTTTTTTTTTTTTCTCCTAATCGTTTCATGAGGCTTGCAGGTGTCTGTCTTCCAGGATGTGCTCCAAATGAGTTCTGCAAAAGAGAAGGGGAAGCTTGTTCCAACCACTGGAGAAATCCTGTGCCCCACACCCAGGCAATACTCAACCCTCCCTTCCCTGTGCGGGGTCTCCCAGGCAGGAGAACTCCCTCCAGAAGTGGCATGCTGAAAGCTCTACCCAGCCAGTGACGAAATCGTACTCACACTTGCTACTGCTTTCTGATTCAATTAATGCTTTCATTCATTTGTGTGGATGAATTATTTCGCCGTAGCAGATCAGCTTCTGCAGTTGAGATTCCTATTCCACGTCACTGTGTTTACAGTCAACGGAGAGGAAAGGGATGCTTCAAATTCCCACAATTTGAGAGTGGGGAAACGAGCTGTGGATAATGTCTCTTTTGGGTTGGTGCTCAGACCTCTGGGACATTACATAAATAGGTGATGCTTCTTCCAACTGTAGTTTATAAGAAGTTCCTAGCAGCTGGCAGCAGGCTGGAATTGGGCATCTTGACTGGAAAATGGCACCTCTGTCATCCAGAAATGGACAACCCATTGTCTTGAGAAGGGCTTAACCTTTACCCCTCTCTTTGGTGTGTCAAGCAGCTGCAGAGGCAGTTTTCTATTTGCTTTTGTGAATCATATCCCGAGGTACCTTGCTTTCCCTGCCTGTTGCACAGAGAGTGCCTGACTTCTCTTCATGTATTACATAGGCTGAAGAAGTGCCTTAAAAGTGATAACATGCAGCTTTCAGCATCACAATATCAATATCCTTGTGTGTGCCAAGCTCTCCTTCCCTAACTTGGTGGGAACTGGGCTCCTAACTTCTATGTGGACCTATACAAAATTACTGCAGTGCCATTCAGGTACTTCTTCTGCCAGTGACATGGAGGAAAGGTCACTGAAGAATAGGTGTGCTACAGAATTGCTGAGGTTGGCTGGCACCTCTAGAGATCATCTAGCCCAGGCCTGGCTC
Source organism: Athene cunicularia (assembly GCF_003259725.1). NCBI lineage: Eukaryota > Metazoa > Chordata > Aves > Strigiformes > Strigidae > Athene > Athene cunicularia. The sequence goes on from NW_020799092.1 coordinate 23,932,867, forward strand.
AGAGCGGGGTCAGCTGGCACAGGCTGCCCAGGACTGTCCAGTCAGGTTTTTAATATCTCAGTGGATAGAGACCTGACAATCTCTCTGGGCAGCCTGGGCCAGCATAACCACCCTCACAGCAAAAGAAAGGGTTTTGTCATGCTTGGAACATCTGCACATCTGGAGCGCAGTGTGAGCAAGGGATGTGCTGTCCCAACCCCCCCCCCACCTCCTTTAGGATGATGAGCTACAGTGAGTCAATGTTTTTTGGCCAGTAGATCCCACAGTACAGGGGTCCTCTCCCAGCAAGTCGAGTGCCAGCGTTAGTGGGAAGCAGGCCAGAGCAGCACAGAGGTGTTCCCGGGTGGCCTGGGCTGCATCACCTCCTATCTCAGCCCACCAAACGCTGGGCTGCACCTACTACCTGGCATGTCCCTTTCCCTCTGAGCAAACACTGATTCTCCAAAGAGGCCCAGCAGCACCGAGAGCAGGGTCCTCCTCTACCCTGATGTGCTCCTGCTCCCGCAGTGCCCTGTACTATCTGAGCACAGCGTGACCTCGGCAGGCTGAGGCAGTTTGGACACTAACCTCCCTATCAGACGTCCTCCCGCTAAAGTCCTGCATTGTCCCGCCCCGCTGCTCCAGAGCAGACATTATTTTGGGTTTAACTTCTGCTATATGCAAAGCACACGGTTGTAAATGTAAAAAGCCAGGCAGACAGCGGGATAGAATAGAACCTGGCAGTTTTAGTAACTCTTAGTTAAACTGCTGACATGTCGGAAGTGCTGCAGGGGAGGTCTTTTACAAATTAACTAAAATCATCTGCTTGAGCCCTCATTCCTTGGAATACCAAATAAATTCCCTGGGTGTGTTTAGTGGCTATATCTTCCTCCCAGCAGATGCAAGTCTGTGTATATGGCAAGAAAAGCCCTTGTAAGAATGGAAAGAAATGGAAAACTGAGCTTGGAAGCTGAACAGAAGTAAGCTTATAGAAGCAGCAAGTAAAACAAACACCCATCCCCAGTCAGTCAGGTCCTGGCTGTTTCCTTCATTTCCTTGAGAGCTTGCTGTGAACATCCAGTGGTAACGGTCCTTCTGAAATTCAGTCATCTTCTTTCCTGCCCCTTTTTTACAGGTTACTTGGAGTCACAACAGCCAGCACAGCATTTCCACGGGACCCGCTCCAGCACACAGAGAGAAGGGCAGAGCCTCCCAGACCTCAGCACAGCTTTGGTGCCACAGGTCTTGTCCTCTCCTTGGATTCGTAGGTGCTAGTGCCTTGCTGAGCTACAGCAGATGCTGGAGTGAAAGAAAAGATGTCAGATCTGCACAGTTCACTCACGTTTTTTGTTTTCATCTTGAATACAGCCTTATTATTGACGGGGTTATATATTCCTATAACCACCCCTTTGGGTTCAGTCAGGTAGGGCAGAAAGGATGCAGTGGAATATTAAGCTGTTCCAGTGTGCAAACACTGGTTTGGGCCTCCCCAGTTCAGATTAAGGTGTATCTCATGCTCTGATTTCCCCATGTCATAGAAGCTGCGAAGGAGCAGTGTTTTTAGCTTTTGTTTCTTTATTTATAGTAGATCTTAATTTGTGGAAGTGAGCTTGGGCCTGTTTTAATCTGAGAATCTGCTTCAGTAACAGTCGTGGATGCAGTTCTAATGGTGAACTCCTACTGTCATCTGCAGAGGTGTCTCTTATCCCAGGCCTTCAAGAGCCTATGGACTTCACAGAGGCAACTACTGATTTCTGGAATCTCTTGAAATTTGTTCCAGCATATGTGGCCATGACAGAAAGGATTAGGAAAATGCAGAACTGAGAAAGTCCTTCAGGTGATAAAGCTAGATGCTTTCCTATGTGAGAGTAGTTATAAAACTGTGTTGCTGACACAATCTGAGTTAATAACAAAAGTCCTGAGACAATGACCTGTATTGTCAAAGAGTATGTACATCCTGAGAAGAGCAGTCACAGACTGAAACGGGCTTCTCCCATTTCATTCCCACATGCTTTCTCTTCTGGGAATCCCAACTAGCCTGCAGCCAACAAATGGCTAAGACACAACACTGTTTGCTCTTACAGAGTAAAACCAGGAGAAAAATAATCCACTTCAATTATCTTTATAATCCTTATTTGACCTCATGCATTTTTTTAAAATACAAAAAGTAAGGACTCTTTGTCCACATGGATACCTATGTATGTGGCGTGGAGTGGTAGTTTGATGTCACGATGAGCAATGTACTAGTTACTGTGAAGGTCTAAATTGGCAGGATGAATTAAGAATGAATGGCCCATTTAGCACGTTGCACAAATTTCTTCCAGAATACTGGCAGCAATCTTGCCTGCTGTGCAAATTGGGCCATTCTCCTAAATGGGTTGCTTGCTGAGCCCCGCTTTCCTACAGGTGCTGTCAGGAAAATTTAAATAAATGGACAAGACTTCACAGTGACAGAGACAGAGCTGCTGTTAGAGGGTTTGTCTGCAGAGTCCCTGCCTGTCAGCCGCATGATGTGGCAAAAAGCATATTTTTATTTGCATAGATCTATTTAGCCCTGACATTGCCCAACAATTCATGTGATTATACGCTACTGCCTGTTTAAATAGACAAGAAGGTGGTTCTTTCTTTGTGTCTGTGAGCCTGGTGGAGGCTGATGGGCTTTCCCAGCACAGAGCTGCAGCTTTCACTGCAATCCAGACCGGTGTCAAGGAAAATGACTGCTTGTGCCAGGGCTTCAGAAAGGTGTGAGCTTCACACATGCCAATGGAGGTTTCCTTGACCCTTCCCAAATGTGCTTGCATTGGAGCTAGGAATGGCCAGTCTCCAACAGCAAAATACTCTCAGATGTTATTTCTTTTTTTGGGAGGGTGAAAATATTGTCAGCTGAGCAGAAGGCAAGACAAACTACTGTGAACAGCTCATAGCATTAGGTACAAACCAAAGAACAAAGAAAGAAAGAAGAAGAAATAAAATCCCCACATTGTATCTCCTACACAGGATTTCATGTGATTAGCTACAGCAAAACACAACCCCAAAGTTCACATCTATTTCCTTACATACTGTTTTAAAAGACAGAAAGGAATAGCTTAAAGCCTAGTACACTTCAATTAAACATCCTTTTATTCAAGATTAATAAAATACGGGCTTCTTGCACAAGCACTGAAGCTCCTTTGAATAAACATTGGGGGAAAAAAAAAGGAGCTATAACTAAATGGGGTGTATTCTCTGAAGCAGTTAGCTGACCATTAAGGATACATACTGTGGTGAAAGCAACCTGTTTCCAGCTCACCAATAGTATCTGTCAAGTCAGTGACTGAAATTTCAGTGAAATAGTAGTGAACTTTTACATTTTTGGGAAGATTTTCCTCAGCCAAAATTGCAAAAATTAGATTTGATATACCTAATGCAATATGACATCACATTCCTTCCTGTTGAATATATATGGCTTTTCTAGCCCTATTCCCACCCAATTAATATATGGAGATCTATATGGAAGTGTCCCTGCAGCTCAATAACATGAGCTTGAGTTATACTTTTTTTTTTTTCCAACATGTAAAGCTTGAACTTGTGCAGGGAAAAGATGGTTTATAACCAAGAACAGCAGTGAGGGCATTCCCTGGTGCTGAAAGTCTAGGTATAGGTGTCTTCCACTGAGCAAGGCTATTGTAGTAATTTCTGGTCTGTTGTCCAGACATATCAGGAGGTCCATAGGTTACCTGAAGACAATCTATGAAAGGTAGCTAGAAATAAAACACGGGTCCTGAAAACAAAAACAAGTTAAAAAATGGTGCTACATATTATTGAGATGCCTCCAAGAGGACAAAAACACATTATACAGGAAAAAAAAAAAAAAAAAAAAAAGACTTGTATTGGTGATTGAGCAGTCAGACAAGGAGAAAGGAAAGATTTTAATGGGCTTTGTCTCTACTCCATCATCAAAAGTGTTAACCTGTGATAATCCAGAATATGCAATATTGGTCTTACTATCCAGAAATAACACAAATTTTGAAAAATCTTAATGGAAGCTGGTTATGCAAACATTTCCAAACAGCTGTTCTTTTACGCCAACTGACAGAGGCAATTTCTAGCTCAGTTACAATTTTAAGGAAATCTTTTGGGCTTATGCTTTCTCCCCACTGAGATGCTACATGCAAAGGATACTCCGGTTATTGCTTATTCCTGGCAGGTGCCTCTCACAGAGAGAGCTTCCAGGGAGGCTTTAGGAGGCAGCTCTCTGTTTCCTGCAGCACTCTTGATTTCTGCATTTGTGATTCTGAACAGTGCAAGAGGAATACAAAAACCTATTTTTTCCCCCAAATCCTTTGGTGACCTGCGAGATCTGCGAGAACAGCTGAGAACATTGTGAGCTGCAGGATATTGCAGTGTCTGGTCCAGGCAGTGAGGCTGCCGTGGTGCCTCTGCAGCTGTCTGACTGGGATCCAGTTCTTAAGAGCCCCATCTTGAGTGTTTTATCCCTTGAACAGGAGACTAATTTGATAACAGTTTTGCTCGTTTTCATCTGGGGCTCCTTCCAGAGCCCAGGCTACGTGCCTGTAATTCACAGCCTCGATACTTCAAAGCTATCATTTCCTCTCTTTACTCCTGCAGGACTCTTGATCCTATGGGCATTTAAGAATCAAATTCTCCCTGCAGACTGGTGGAGTGGATGGCCTGTGAACTTGGCATTTTGGGATGGAGGAAGTCAGTGGAGATCAGCATCAGCCAACAGGCAAATGGGAATTTGCCAGTGTCGTGTCCAGCCATCCTTCCTGCACGGTGGCAGCAGAGGGGCAGGGAGGGCAGTTGTGCAGCAGATAAATGCTTGAATTAGACCCAGCTAAGTCCTCATGCAAACGTGAATCAGAGTCCTAATGCTATGTCTTGATGCAGTAAATTGTTTCCCAGCCTGGTCCATACACGTCTCTTTTACACACACATGCTGGATTGGGGTCTCTAACAGCCTTGCCCTTTACCTGGATCTCACACATGGATGTTTCCCCTCCTTCCTCAGGAGTCAAAAAAGGCCTAAACAGAAAGGATCAGTGACAATGGCTATTTTTATCTCTTTCTTTTCCCCCAGCATCCTTTGAGAAGTCCGGGAGAAGGCTACTGCCATCTCTTAAAATACCTCCACTCCATTTACCAAGGCAAGAACTTAAGCAGAGTCTTCCTCTCATATTTTTCTCACATATATGTGTGTTCATGGCAATACCTTGTTAGGTGTATGTGTACAACACTCAAAGCCCTCTGTAGAAAGGCTGCTGACAAGAAAGAAATCAATTTGCTACCAGAACAACTAGGAAACTTCATTCCTCCTTTCTGCTCTCTTCAGATTCAGGTAGGCCAGTTATCCTGTGGCCATTTCTTCAGGCTTTCTGCTCAACTGTGAGCTCTAGAAATAAATTACTTTAAGGCAAAGGTGGAATACGGACAAAGTCACAGCACTGCAGGCAATCTTATTCTAGTCCAGAGCTGCTAAATCAGCAAACTATAGTTAGGACGCCAGCGAAGTCCAGCACGGTGAGCAGAAATGGAAGAAACGTGCTGCCTTTGAGGAGCTTGCCAAAGAGCCCTCTGGTTCGACCTGGAAAGGAGGAATTTGCGGTGTAGGAGCTGGATACACATGCACTTGTGCAGGTTTTTACCCATGCAGGTGGCTGCATCACCTTAGCACATGCAGCACGGGTGGGAGGATGAAATTCAGAAGCCCTCCCCTGTGCTCAGAACAGCAGCACTGCCCCGACCCCGTCCCGCCTGTCCCCCCTCACTCAGAAACCACTGTGCTAGGAAGCTGCTTCTTCCCAGCTGAGATCCTCACACAGTAACACCCATCTGAGTGTTGTTGCTTGTGGTATAGCTCAGTAGCAGTGACTCAGACCAGCCCTTCACTTTCCTTCCTCTTGTTGGCTACACACAAAATCAAGCCCACAAACAAATTAATCTGTCCCATGCACCAATAAAGATGATTCTCTGTTAATTAACATTGCACACAAAAGTCCCTGGCTTGTGCTAAGAGTCTCTTGAATGGCTGTGAAATCAAGCACTTAAAAGTTCAGGAATTGAACATTCTCCCTGCGACCTGCATGTTGGGTTTGGGAGTTTTGTTTGGGGTTTTTTTTGATGGCTATAATTATGTAATAACAGTGTAAATTTTAATGAGATAAACACAGCAATTTTTTCATCCGCTTAGTTTCTGCAGAGGAGGACAAATGGAGCTGAAATCTGCCTTCCTCCACATTCCATGTCTTTGCATGAGAGGAGTCCTTGGGGTGGCGATCTCCCAGCCTTTATATATAATAAAGTAGTGCCCTCTGTTGGGAAGCTTTCCAGACAAAACCTGGTCTCATGGCTGCATCCAGGTGAGATAACATTAACACAAATACTGTACCGTTATAAATGCTCCTCCTGTACATGGGTGAAGTCTGTACGGTGTCACACCAGCAGGTTTAAATATCAAATTACCTTTTCCTCCCTCAGATATTTTTTGTTAGGCTCAGGCAGGCAGTTGCATTGGATTACTACTAAGGCTTTATATGAGAGTGTGCAAGTCCACCGTTTTAGTATAGTTTCAGCTTTTTAAAATAAAATCTCTGTTATTTTAGCCACAGAAGGAAACGAGAGGCCCTTGTTCAGCTCAAGGCACATGGGTCAAGCTGTCTTATATCAGCAGGGAAATGTGTGGGACTGCAGACCAGCTGCTTGCTCCGGACCTGGGGATGGTGGGGATCAGCTTTAGCGCAAAGAAACAGTCCCTAGTCTTTGCCCGGACTGAGAGGAATTGTCGGGCACAGGAAGCAAATCCTACTGCCTGGGATACCCTCTCCTCTAGCGCAGTAGTTATTTCTCCCGTTCCTGACAGCAGCAGGAGAAACCTCTCCAATCCTAACCCTACATCAATGAACCCTCACTCCAAAAATTGCAATAACATTAGTGCTGTGGTTCCCCAAAACACCTGCAATGTGTTGGCCCAGGATAATGCAACTTGGCAGGGTTTACCTGGAGATCACGGCCCTGGTCACAAATATCTTCTGCGGGACCAAACCCTTATTGTAATCCAACTCTCACCTAGTTTCTGATCCTTAATATCAGTGACTTTGTTAGGTCTTGAAAATGCAAGTTCTCTTCTGGCCCATGGTAGCTACAAGACTAAAACACAGCTAGGCCACCCGTGGTGGTATTCCAAGACCTTAAACTTAACATGAATCCTATAATTGGTCACAAATTTAATGACAGAAAAGTGAGAACATGTTCCTGAAATCACCTCCACAATGTTGGCCCATTTTATACCGGGAGAGGATTCCTCATGCCCCTCATTCCCCTCAGTTATGGGAAGTGAAACCTTCCCCATATGATGGGTTGTACAGATGGATGTGAGCTTGCAGAGAAGTATGACCATCCACACAGGGTGCGGAGGTATTGTTTGTCTGGAGCTACGATGCTATTGTTGGAAGGGCAGACTGAAGCAGAATTGTTTCATATGAGCAAGGGCACATTTCTCATGAAGAAAGCTTTTGTCCTAAACACACAAAAAGGGCCTTTTTTATGAATCACACTGTGATATTTTTAGTTTTCGTTGCATTTAATTAAGAATGGCACAAGAATAACACTGCAAGTAAAACATAAAAGCAGAATGACCCTATAAAAAAGGCAGGGTTAGTTAGTTAGTTAGTTAGTTAGTTAGTTAGTTAGTTAGTTAGTTAGTTAGTTAGTTAGAAAAAAAAACCCTTTCTACATTGCACTGGAGGCTTAGATTGTGAACTGGCTGAGGTAGGGATTACATCCTTGTTCTGTGCTCACAGTGCGTTTGTCACAGAGTCTTCTGTCTGTTCTGAAATTTTCACATCTCCTGGGACAGGTGAGTTGCAGTCCTCAAAGGATCTGAGAGAATAAAGAAACAAAGACCAAAAAGTTGTTTACAGGTTAGCTTGTCATGGCTATGTCGGTGGTTATTAGACCTAGATGTCTGACTTCTGTCAAGGGACAGAAGGTGAGGGAAACAATCCCTGTAAGGTCTTGTGTAGCCTAGGATCTTACAGGCTACAGCTAGCAGTGACTAATGAAGTGCAAATAATGACTCACAATAACTAGAATATGTTGTTTCTTAGAACAGAAAAAGGATAAAGTTACCTTCTTTCTGGTTTGGGCAGGTGATCCGGATGCCCAAGTTAACTACCAAGTCAGCACCCAGATAACTCTCTTAACACCCCAAAGATGCCGTTTGCCATCCTGATGACTCCACTCACCCTGCTCCTTTTTTACCTCTTCTCTTTCTCTCTCACCTCTTCAAGGATCCCTTCCCTGGACCTCCTCCTCCCTCATTCTCCCCAAACCAACGTGACCTCCCAAGGTCTTTGCAGGGTACCCACATCCAACCACTGTTACCACACTGCACTGGGGTGTTGTCAGATCGCTCTCCGTAGTGTTTGGGATGTTTGGGATGAGAAGGAATATGCCCAGATTGTCTCAGAGTCATCTTGGGTCTGGAAGCAAGTGGTGAAGAGCCCAAGCTAATGTGCCCTGATGGAGTCAGAAGTTTTGGGGAACAACTGCAGAGGCACCTGAATGGCTCCCCAAAGAGTCAGGTCAGACCCAGCAAAGCTTATAAGCCGTGGCTCAGCATGGTCACTTCTGACCCTGTGCTGGGCCTGAGGATGGAGCCTTGCAGCACAACCTGCACCACACTCCCCAAAATGTCTATCTCCAGAGGACCTTTTATCCCCCGTTCCCAACAGATGTGGGCTACCTGTACTTTCATGTAGCACCGTGCCTGAGCTCACAAGCTATGTGGATCCCAAAGCACTGGTGAGACAAGTGTCTCACCAAATCCCTATGACCCAGAGTCCCTAAACTTTACCAAGCCGGTTTAGCCATTCCAGTGTCACTGCAGCATATTTCCCAGCAGAGGAAGTGGTTAGGAAGTGTCAGCGTAGTTTAAATTTCTCTTCATGGGATGGACTGAGGGACACCTCCTAGTATTGCCCAGGGACTGCCAACAAGCTGTCCAGTCAGGACATAGCCCTAACCAGCTGTGCCATTAGCACTGGCTGGCCAAGCTTACTGGAGTTACTGGTAGTGGGACCATTTGGTGCTGAAAGGCTGGACTGAATTCAGCATCTGATTAGATGATTTCATTAGACACCCAATGCAGAATCTCCAGAAAACCTCCCTGACTCTGTATCCTTTAGGTGATGGAGTTAAGATGTCCTGGTGGACTTAATATCCCCTGATGGACTGGGAAGGTCTGCATGCCTCAGTATACTCTATATGTTGTGAGTGTTCTGCTCTGTGGTGAGTTCCAAAAGAACCATTTGATCTGGTTTTTTTTTTCCAGTGTCTGAGGCATCCTATGGCCTCATAACCTCAGATGGTGGAGAGATGACTGTATAATCTTGCTGTGAGATTGGCCCAGCCCAAAAGCATTTCTTTAGGAATAGAAGTGCCCCATAGAACACAGAAGTGGCCAGGGCTCCTCTGCAGGACACAACCCTGCAGGCTGTTACATGAGAGCGGGAGATAACAGAGGAGAAGGGCTGGTAGAAGAAAGGAGGTGTGATGGGGTAACGTGTGTGAAACAAAGAGTGCTAAAAGATCTTGCTAGCATTTACCTGCTCAAGAACTGCAAAGCAACTTCTTTCAGAGAAAAGATCAAAGTTTGCTATCCATTTTGGTTCTTAACATTATGTTAAATTTAAATGCTTGTATTTGTAGTTGCAAAATTAGGATTTGTTTTTTTATAGTCGTTTTTTCTAATAGTATTTTTTTTATTTTATAGTAGTTTTATAGCATTTGTTTTTATAGTCGCTTTTTTACCTAAATGCTAAGCATTTTTATTTATCACCCATATGTCTAACGCCATAATGATACGTATGGATTTTTTAAATTTTTTTTTTTTAAAAAAAAAAGGTTAGATGGACCTTTACTTTCCAAAGGCAGAGAAATAGCCTGGCAGTCTGTCCTTTACTGAGAGATCACGGTGGCGTTTGCGTAACTTCTCACAGCTTCCTGTGAAGTGGGTTTCACAACCTCCCTGGGTAATCTATCCCATCACTGCCCTACTCAGAGAAAGTTTTTGCAACATCTAGCCTTTTTTCTTTTTTCCTTTCTTCTTTTCTTTCCTGAAAATTAAGCCGATTAGATCTTATCTTTGTCCTTCCAGCAATGTAACCGCTGCCTTTCTTAATAACAACCTCTCATAGACTGCAACCACGTTATCATGTCCTGCCCTACTTCCAGCCTTCTCCTCTAGACTCAACAAACCCAGTTCCCCCGCTTCTCCTCAGAGACTATTTACCAAACCTCTTATCGCTGCAGATGTGCTCCCGTGCCCATGCTCCCTGCCTGGACCAGCCAGGCTGCTTGCTGTACCCCTGTGTACTTTCAGGGGTGGCTTCTCGTTTCTCCCTGGCTGCCCGCTGCCACCCCGCAGCCCCCAGCCCTGGGTACCCCCTTCCCCAGTGCCGGCGGCTGGCTGGGGTGCTGGCTGGGGCCGAGCGAGGGTGCTGCGTGGGTGCAGGGGGCCTGCTGGGCCAGGTGCTGGGAGCATGGGTGCCAGGCCCCCGGGCCCTGCCGAGCACAGGAACCGGCATGTGCAGTTCACTCCTCTTACCTCCCAGCCCTGCCAGGAAACCGGCGTCCTTGCCTTCTGGGCTTTGTCCTAAACTCCCAGGTTTGGGAAAATCACCAGCTCTCTGCTTGGGTGCTCTCAGATCATAACATCACAGAGTGGTTTGGGTTAGGAGGGACCTTCAAAGATCATCCAGTCCACCCCCCCTGCCACAGGCAGGAGCATCTTTGACTAAACCAGGTTGCTCAAAGGCCCCGTCCAACCTGACCTTGAACACTCTCAGTGATGGGGCATCCACCACTTCTTTGGGCAACCTGTTCCAGTATCTCACAATCCTCATCATAAAAAATTTATTCCTTATGTCCATCCTAAACCTACCCTCTTCCAGTTTAAAACTGTTGTCCCTTGTCCTGTCACTACAGGCAAAAAGTCTCTCTCCCACTTTTATATAAACTCACTCTACATATTGAAATGCCACTCTAAGGTCTCCCCAGAGCTTTCTCTTCTCCAGGCTGAACAGTCCCAACTCTCTCAGCCTTTCTTCATAGGAGAAGTTAATTAATTTCTGATTAATTTCTGGTAATCCACTTTGGAAATACGCTTAGAAGGCAGAGGTCCCCACATTCTACAGGACGTGAGCATTTCAGGAATGCCTAGAGAGGGAGGGCTACCAAAAACCAGGTGTAAGTCCTCTCCATCGCTTTAGGAGCACCAGCTTCCAGTCTCAGTTGGAGTTATTTCACCCCACATTTGGCTTTTGGCAGACCTTGTATCAGCTACTTCAGTGGACAGCAGTGGAAATCATGGTCATGTGCAGTGTTACAGAACCAAATCCTTACAGTCTAAAGACATCAAACAGTATATAGTTAGCTCATTATTACCAATATCTCCATTAATTCTTCATTACTTAAGTGTCACATTCTGCTGTTGGTTATTTTAGCCTGAAGAAAAGGAACTTGCTACTGTTCCCTCTTCCCAGTAGCGCTTTCTTCCCAAATCATCGTTATGTCCCTCCCATTCCCAACAGATTCAGTGCCCCTAAAACAAATATTTTGACCTGCTGCCTCGACAAACTATTAAATAAACTGCCAAAAAACATGGGTAAGGGCCAGCCTCTCCCTGCTGATCCTCTCGTGGGGTGCCAGTAAGAGCTCTCTGCTGTACCCAGCTGCTGATCTCTGGCTGTAGGAGCATGTTCATCTTTAATTCCTCTGTGTGAATGTTAAATTTGATTGAAATGTGCCAATTGGTTCCTAAGTAACTAATGAGGGATTGATGGTGCAATAAAAAAAAAATCCTGATTTGTTCAAGAAAGTACAGAAAAACACTCTATGACCTTGTCAAATGTGTATCATTAAATTGATCCCCAAATCTGAAAATACATATTTTAATAAAGATCAAATAGAGCTTTTGAACTGATTGGGAAACTTCTGCCTTGTTCCAAATATATCTAAGTGGGAAGAAAATTTAGGATGTGGAGATTGAACCTGTATTCACATGGAAAAGGGGGCAGGAAAACATTTTCTTAATTATCTTTTCCCGCTTCATCCAGAACCTCTCTGGAGGGGAGGGGTGGGACAGAAGAGCTCTGCCCACTTACTGCAGCAGCTTCCTTTGAATGCTTTTCTTGAGAAAGCTGGAGAAGAGCAGGCAGGCAGCCAAAGGCACCAGGCAGAGCTCTTGCTCCCCTTCCATCAAGGGCCTGCTTCTGCGGGGTAGCTCCTGCAGAAACTGGGGTGCATTTGAGGCAGGGGGTCAGGGGGAAGGCTGGGGCTGGTGTTTGTCTGCCTGCATCTCACCAGCTGCAATATGGGTGTCTCCATCTGAGTTATGGTCTGCGCTCCCTTCACAGTCACTGGAGAGAAACGGACACTGTTAGGTGGTGATTCATCTGACCTATTTTAGATGTCTACCTTAAGAGTGGTGAATCATGCCCTAGAAATGCTTCTTGAGTATTTGAATAAGGGGCTTTTGTTTTGTCAGTGACTTATTCTCTGTTATATGCAAGATTTCTTGCTTTTAAGTAATAGTTTTTAATTGTTTCCATTTTTAATACAGAGTTAATCTTTGCTCAAGACAAGGATGTGCTGATAAGACATCTTACTTTGTGAGCTGGGGTTTCAAAAAATCAGCAGTTTCACTCCAGTGATTTTGTAGTTTGTCTTCTGGATGTGTGGAATAGAAACGATGAACTATTAAGACCAAAGAAGACAGAAGCCCAGAGGGGAAAAAGATGAGCAAGTCAGAATCTGAAACAACATAGTCAGGAAACACAGATGATGTGGTTTCTGTAAAAAGCTTGTTTGTTCAGTTAGAGGGGAAGGGAATTTGTGTATGCATAACTGCAGTTTAATTAACTGTAGAAATCACTGTGTATATACAAAAGGCAGATTAATTCATTGGATAGACTATGTGTTTCATTGACAGTGTTCAATATTATATTGAATATTATACGATATAGGAATATACTATTATAGATTTTATATGTGTGTGTGTCTGTATGCTATTGTGGACTCCAAATCTATGTGCGTAAGGTGGCAGAGGAGCTTGACAGAGAAAGGTCTGTGTATGGAAAGTTGAAAGTGATGGAATAGATATTTTTTTTTTTATTATTACATCCAATCATCCAGCTAGATCTGTGGGTTTTAAAGTTGCGTTTCTAACCCTTCAGTATAGCTAAGAAACACTTGAAGATGGGACCTATAGCTTCAGAAACGGTCGCCTGATGTAAAGATCTCTGTCTGTAAAAGCTATTATTTTTTTCAGTTGTCTAAATTTTCCCTCTAGACCCCTTCTGCGCCAGGGCAGCATGTGCAACAGGAGATCAGCAGCTGCTGTATTTTGAATTAAGTATGTAGAGATGCTGTGCTATTGCTCCTGCCCTCCGAAGGTGTCAAGAGTTTGGTGTTGCTTTCTCCGACTTCTTGCTTTTTCTTGCTTCTTGCAAGTAAGAAATCAGCACAGCATCCTGCAAGGAGCAATGCGGGAAGCGGTTTCATTCAGTGGAACATAGACCCGAGCAGTAATTAATGTTCCTGCGTAAAGATGGTTTTCTCTCAGCCGTAGACCAGGTTTAGAGGTTCTTCATCACAGACATTTTATTCTCTCTGTTGTATTCACTTTCCCTCCTGCTGAGCCCTTGTCAAGAGCTACGGATGAGCTGCATTCATTGTTCTTTTTTATCCATGTTTGTACAAAAGCTGTATTTTAAAGTGTATATATTGTATAAAATGTGGTTGTATCAAATGTGTTTATAAACTTTAAAGTTTATAAACTTTACTTATGAAAAGGGTTACAGACCGAGATATAAAAGACATTTCTCTGGGCAGAAGACAGATCTTCATTTACGATGGATAAATACATTGTTGTTGCTCAAACGGAGCAGCATGCAAGCTATTCATGGAATGGCATTCATCTTTAATAAATATTTTACATAATACATGCAAGTTATTCATGGAATGGCATTCATTTTTAATACATGTTTTATGAAATGCTGACCACTCAGGACTCCCAAGAATTAAAGATTTGGTAACAGCGTGGTCTCTCATATTCTTTTCCACACTTTTGACTTCAGTGCTATAAAAGCAGCTGTAAGGGTTTTTTTTTTCAGTTCCAGACCCCCTGAATATTTCCAGTGTATTGTATAGTACATGCAAGCCTATTAATAAATCTTTCCACTTTTTTGTGACTTTTCATAGATTCCTCAGTACTTACTTTAATATCCCCCCCCCCCCCCC
>NW_020799092.1:23947196-23962841 GCF_003259725.1 Athene cunicularia
AAAAAAAAAAAAAAAAAAAAAAAAAAAAAAAAAAAAAAAAAAAAAAGGAAAAGAAAAAGGATCACCAAGTATAAAGGAATTAATAGAACTTTAGAAGAAGACTGGGTGACAGGGGTTTCTCTCTGCTTATACACCCTCTGTCTCCCTCTTCCCAGTTTAATCTGATGTTGTGGAGCCTGGGTTTGTCCTTGGGGGATGTCACACCATTGTAGATGGTGCAGAGGTACTGGGACCCACCCCAACCCCACGACTCCTAGGGGTGCAGAGCTCCCTTCTCCAGCAGCGTTCCCCCCAAGGTCAAAGGCTCATAAATTGAAAATTTGTGGTGTATTTGTGATGACTTCTCTTTTGGGGGTTATGAGATGCTATTTTAAAACATAATATAATTGAATCATTGCAGTTACAGGTCCCTTCACTAGTTCAGACATTAATCTTGGGTAAAAGCCTGTTTATGAAGTGGTGGGGCCATTTATCAGCTGCACTGACATTAGTCTTTGCTGGAGGTAGGTGTGGGGCATAGCAAGCTTTGGCCCGGAGGAGCAGACGACGTTCTGCATACTGAGTCACGCTATTAAATGTGCTTTTTTACAATTATTTACGGTGAAATTCACTGTAAGAATGAATCAGGGCATCGGTATTTAATCTGAAGTAGAGTTGTGAAATATCAAATGACTATGCAGGAGTTAGGTTGCTGTGATGACGTGTATCATCCGGGGCTATGTAGCTCTTCGAGGCAAAACATGTCCTTGTGGTTATGTTTTTTCTTGTATTTCTTCTTGCTTATGTAGAGAGCCTGTATGTGTAATAATTTGAAAAATTTAAAGGCTTTTTAAATTTTTGAAATAAAATTATTTTTTTTAAAAAGTCTCGATGTAAAGATACATATTTGATTATAATGCATATTACTATAAATATAAATGTATAAATGTGTAATTAGAAAATAATATAATAGTCCATTCTCAAATTTTTAATCTCTGTCAGAGGAAGAACTGAGTTTTTGTGGTGGCTCATTTTACAGTAATGTTACGTGCAACATTTTTTGTTTATACTGCAGGGCAGGGGCGGGAACACTTTCTTCTATTTTTAATTTTCTATCTTAATGGTATGGATATTTCACGGTGGTTTCTCTTGAATTTTTCTCCGTTGATTATACCCAGTGCTGTCAAGTCATGAAATATGTGTATTATGGTGGGATGAAACTTTTGCAGCATGAAATGGATCATCAGTATTTAAACTCTGACCTCTAGGTTTGATAAAAATCTCTTTAGATCAGGTGTTACCCACAATGATAACAATATCTAACATACAAAGCTGAGTATTGACTCCTTCTCCTATCAACTTTATAACTACAATATTTTTAAAATATTTGTTCTTAAGGGTTTCTTGCTTTCAGAAGAAGTCTGCATGCTGTTTGTTTGCAAAGGAAAGTGTGAGATTTAGAGCTAAAATGGACATTTATGTGCAAGGGTATTTTTTTTCCCTATTATTTGGTTTAGGTAGCATTGCTTTATCTAAATCTTGTACATGATTTACTAGTGAATGTTAACTACTCATTAATCCTAGTAGGGAAACTATTGACAGAGCAATTTAGACTCAGTTCTTCAGCTCAGAATACAATATTATTAAGAATTCACACTGGGTTCCTTTTAAATTAAATTACTTATTATCTTATAGAGCTTCCTAGCCAGTTTTTTTCCCCTTTATTTAATTTATTTTTTGGGTTGTTTTGGTTTTTTTACCCCTTGCTGCTTGTCAACCCTTGGTGTAATTCTGGGATCAAAAAAGCCAGTATTTGCACAGCTTTTTGATTTCCTGGGACAAACTCTAAATAAGATAAGCAGTGGCTTTGTCCACCGTGTCAGTGATCAGACTTTGTTATTCCAAACATGATCATAATAAAGGAAAGAAAACAGACCCAAACGCACCATGCAAACTAAGATGGTTTATGGTTGGACTTGATCTTAAAGGTCTTTTCCAGCCTAAATGATTCTACGATTCTATAATTGGTTGGGGGTGGTGGGATTTTTTTGTTGTGTGTTTTGGTTTGGTTTGGTTTGGTTTTTCCTCCTTGGTTTTAAAATATCAAACATTCCCCACGCCAGTCCTGCTTTTTCCATCATCTGTTGAAGTTGGAGTGGTAATCTAAACCTGTCAGAATGTTAAATTTCCTCTGCCAGGCACTAGATAATGTTCCAGCTGTTGACCTGTGCAATACTGGAAAAAGGCCACACGAGGGATATTGCAGGAAGGTTATTGAGATGCTTCATCAAAAAGCACTGTGGTGCTGATGGCTGACACTAGGCTGGAAGGAGTCTAAGCAAAAGCCCATCTGAAACTCTAGCTAACACAGTAGATTTTAATTTTGTTATATGAGGACTTAATTAGGTCTCCTGTAATAATCCCAGGACGCTGACAGAAGGCTAGAGAATGACCCCACGTAGTCATTTAGAAGCCACAAAATACCTGTGTGAGTCAAAAAACCCTACCCAAGGAAGGGAAAACTCTTCATCTACAAGTTATTTCTAAACGGCTTCACATGAATGTGGGAAATCACTCATCTGACCCTGGTGATCTCCGAGAAAAGTCACTGGTCTCTAGACTTTCTTTTAGACCAAGAAAATAGGTTCTGCAGGGAAGGCCTCTGCTAGAAGATGACAGACTGTTGGAAACGATGGCAAGCAGCATGCTGCACACACACCAGCACAGCAAGGAAGAAGGTTGGCTACTGCATATTTCTGGCACAAGCCAATTATTTTTTTTTTATTGGAAGAACAGATACAGCCTTAGGCTAGTAAGGTATGTTTTAGGTGTGACTCCTAAGCATGTTTCAGGCTAAATGGATTTTATTTTAAAATTTTCCAAATTTAAAAATTTTATTTTGAAGGAATAGGATAAATCAAGAGTTAAAATGGGGTTTTATTAGACTCAGTGCATTACCTGGGAAAACAGGCAGGATTCAGCCAGCCAGTTTGCTCCTGCAGATAAACCTGAACTGATGCATCCTCCTCTGTGGCTTTAACAGCACTTGAACATTTCTGGCCCTCCGTGGGGGTGAATGAATGTCCTCAATTTCTTTTCTCTGGCCTGAAAGTAATTTTGGGCTGGTTTGTCAGTCTAGACAGCCTGATTTCTTGGGGACTGTTTTCCTCCCCCCCTTTCATTTCAGGGGCTGTGGTCCACGTTACAAATTCTGCAGTTTAAGAGGTTCCCTT
This sequence comes from Athene cunicularia, assembly GCF_003259725.1. Lineage (NCBI taxonomy): Eukaryota > Metazoa > Chordata > Aves > Strigiformes > Strigidae > Athene > Athene cunicularia. The sequence continues at coordinate 23,950,409 of NW_020799092.1, forward strand.
TTCCAGTTTCACCCCTTCCCTCAAATCCCCCTGCCACGTACCACAGCTGAATGCCCTCTTCGTGACAGACCTCAATCACCAGTGTAACTGCCCTGTCATAAATAGTTCCCTGTTGAACAACGTGGGGGAAAGAATGGATCCAAATGTGCCGTGGCTCAGAGGTAGGAAGGATTGCTTGGGGTCAGGTAAGGACGGACAGTTTTTAAACTGGCTTGCTGCCAGAGGGATTGCACCACAGCGTTCCACCTTCAGAAACACCAACACGTGAAACAAAAAGATGCCTCACGCTTTCCCTTTAAATCCCATTTTATGCCTGTTCAATCCATAATAAATCACCTAAACAGCAGGCGATCACCTTGGATGCCCTTTCGGCTTGGTGCCTGCAATCCAACCAGCTCACAAACCATTGCCATGCCAGGTTTTTTTTCGCTCTGTCGTTGTTCTGGTTTCCTCCATCTATCTGTGACCGATCTTTTAACATGACATTTCACTGCTGGTTCTGCCCAGCCAAGCCTCGAAGCAGCCAGCCCCCAGGCAAACAGTAGCATTCCGGCACTCTCAGCTACTCCAGTGCCTGCTGCAAGATCACCCTCCCAACAGACAGGCTGTATTTCTAAAGAGATAACATGCCACTATTCCTCATCATTTTCCCGAGAAACTTTTTTTTCTTGACAGCAGGCAGAATGATGGATTTTTTTCACATCCCTTTTTCTTCAGTCTTAAAGTAAATGCTGTAGGAGGTCAGGTGTTTTGCTGAGCCATCCTTGCTGTGGCACTTCTTCTTTGGCTGACAGCTCCACATGCTATTTGGAGTGGAATCTAGGCAGAAGTCACTGTCACATGAAATCCTTTCTGTACTTGTGCCTTTAGGTGGAGCAAAATCTGCATCTAAAAATATCCCCATCATTCCTTGCCAGCAGCAGCAGTTGCTGAGGCACCCTTATAGGAGGAGCATGTCATCTACCTCAATAATTTATTTTAATTTACTAAGCAGATTTTTTATTTCTGGATAAAACTCTAGATTGTTAATTATACAGTCCATTCCATCTTTAAATTGGGTTTTGGAATTGCTAAGAGTCTTTTGGTAGTGGTCAGTATTTAGCTCTATAAAGTTAGTATTTATAAAGTTTTCCTGTGTCAACAGGAGCTGGCTACTGGAATTTAGGCTTTTTTTTGTGTGTGTGGATTTTAATGTAGTACAATTAGATATTACAAAATTAGCATCTTTGTCCATAGAGTCCAGCTCCGGACACGTGCTTAAGTTCAGGCAGCTCTTTATTCTTCCCTCAACATTTTGCAGTGGAACATCCTCCCTCCTTTTTTCATTCACCCTCTGCCTCTAAGACTTCAAGAGGTCTTTGTCGTCTGCGTGAGTTTTCTAGGAAAGCCACGAATTGAAACACATGGTCTGTCACATATGCTCTGTCTGACATGTTTTCACTTGAGTCACTCCTTCTCCCTGAGGTGCATGCGCTGGAATACTGTACTCCAAAAGAGACGGATGCTTTAATCTGGACCACATGGCCAGCTGTCTCAAACGGAAGCTAACATTCATGCTTAGGAACCAGGCTAAGTATTGCTAAAGAAAAAAGGAAAGTGATTTCAGTTTCTACTTTGGGCTGAGGCCTTACCTTTGTTTTGGCTCTCATTATGCTTTGTTTTTATTTAAACTTGTAGGTAAGTCATGTTCTTGAAAAAAACAGTATTAAATTAAGCTTCTTGTATGTATATTTATCCTAAACCGTGTTTTTCCCTGGAAAATTACCAGCGCAGCAATCCCTTCCATCATTCTCTTTCCTCTTTTCTGTGTCCCTGGGATACCCCATCCTGCCGCACCTCCAGCTGCTCTCCCCTGCTGTCCCCTGGGCCAAGCCTGTGCGAGAAGAGGAACTTGCTCCTCCTGCTTCAGATGGTTTTCCTTGCCAGGGAGACCCAGATTCTGCCGTCTTGGGGTGCTGCCTGCTCTGTGGCTGGGACAGGAGGCTGCAGGGGACAGATGTCTAGACACGGGACCATCCTGTCCCTGATGAAGTCCCCACTTCTAGATGCTGGAGGATGTACCGGATCTGTGGTTTTAACACACTGCTCTGAACACAAAGATGCTTTTCCCACAGGAGGCAACATAATTCCCCATATACACAAGAGGAAATCAGGTACCCTGACTCCCCATCCCTTCCCTTGTGCTGTCAGAGCATGCCACTGGGGAAGGACAAAAGGAAAGAGGAGAGAGCATCCAAGCAGCAAAAGGCTCAGGGAAGAAGACAAACCCCCAAATCTATCCACGTTTCATCAAACCACTTGTGACAAGAAAACAAACTTCCAGGTCAGGGCAACGACACGTGAGACAAACCCAAGCTGACACAACTCACAACTTTTCTTTCTTCACACAAGTGTGCACTAGAGGGAGGAAAGGAGCAGTAAGAGGGGTGGAAGCAGCCAGGGTTACCCTGAGCCCCAGCGTACAAACATGGAAAGACCACTTTTTTTTGCAGAGCAGAGAAGGCGCCTCTTGGGTTTTGTGCCACAATACTTGGAGCACTTCAGAGCAAGGCCACGTGTTGCTCTAAAATGCCACCAGATCATCTCTAGAGCATTTTCTAAACACATTTTGCACACTTCTAGATAACAGCTTGTGGCTGGTGTCCAAACTACTGAGATGGCAAACTTTGATCTCTGCAGGACTTGACATTTAAGTGCACAGCTTAAACTACAAGCAGGTGAGCAGGCTATGAGGAACCCTTGCTGCTATACGTACCAACGGACTTGTTTAGGCCCCCCACATTCAGTTTCCCTTGATTCCCTGAGAAAGGTGCAGCTGAACCAGGCACAATGCCATTTTGTTTCTGTGGCACAGACTTGTGAAGTTCCCTAGGCCTTGTTTCTTGCCTAAGGAGTAAGGCAGATGGCTGTAGAGAAGTTTAAATAATTGCTGCCAGGCATTTAAAGCAATCATTGATGATTGCGGTTTCCCATTTGGTACGAGTGATGATTAAACTTGTCTAAGCCTCTCCTCCCCTTCCTTCAAACATTTTCTGCCTGTCACACTGACACAGCTATAGTGTGTCTGTACAGTGGATTGGATCAGGAACTGATCTAGCTAAAAATAACCAAGGGTAGAGTGGGGAACTATTACTCTTCAGTCACTGAAACTTTCCAATCTGCGTCATGATGCAGTTGCACACACAGCTGCACTGGCACAGTGAGCAGAGCACGGGAGTAAATGGCCACAAGGACATGTAGAAGAGGGGATGAAGAACCCTCGTTTTGCTTTTGAAAGAAATGCACGTGGAACCACAGCTTCAGCGGGATGAGCAGGGTAGTACACACCTGGCAGCTCCGCTCCTCAAAGGTACTTACCGAGAGATAAGCACCCATTCTAGTTGTGTTATGTACGTTTGGAAAAGATCCGTAAGCTGGTCCTCCTCTGGAAATATTCCTTGTGTGCAAAAAGTAAGGTACACTTCTGTTCTGCTTTCTCTTAACCTGCTGCTCCCTCAGGGCTGTTGTTTCATGACAGGACTGCACGGTGGCAATACCAACGTGTAAGGAACTGCTGAGCTCTTTGGATGTTTGTTACCACCCGCCCCAGACTGCAATTTTTCCCTCGCTTGTGCCAACTCTGCTGTTTGTGGAGCTGTGCTGAGCGCTGGATCAGGGAAGCAATCCAAGTTAAAAATAACCCAGCGGGTGGCTGGGGATGGCAAGAGCCTTAGCCATCCCATGTAATTTGCTGTCACACGTCAGGGAAAACTGTTGGCAATTGCAGGATGTCATGAAAGCCCAGCCTCGGAGATACCTATTTGGTACAAGAAATATGAAACTGTCAGCCAGTTGCAGAAGCCTTGTGAATGAAGAAGCAGGAATCCTTTGCCCATGTTCATAAGGGAGAAGAGAGCAAACCTTACCGTGCACAGACACCAGCAGAAAACGTCTTCACACGAGCTTTACTTGAGCTGTTCTTCACATGATAGTTTTGCAACAAAACCTAGTGGCAGTGTGTGCTATTCAACTGATGTATGTTGTTTATTCCGTGGATAAGTGAGAAAGTTTCTATGATTTTTAATTTATTATTTTTAATTATGAAGTTCTGGAAGGGGACTGCATGTAAGGGGCCTGTGCTAACACCAAGCAAGAGAATAGAAGAATATTCTTCACAGACATGAATCTAATAGCTTTGTTACAGAGCGAAGCAACAATTTGGGGATGTATTCCAGAAGAACACCCTCTTCTCAGCCCTAGAAAAACAATACCACTGCTGTGATGCACTAACCTACATGATCACAGCAACAGTGACGTGATCTTCACCTACCCATAGGCTTGGAAGGGAGAATCTGTAATTACAAATTCTCTCTTGTGTTCCAAGCCATATCTGGGCTTCTCCTCTCTTTAGTTCATGGATCATGCCTCCTGGGATGAGTATTTTTAAATACCAATCATTTCCTTTTTCTCCCCCTCCTACTTCTAACTTGGCACTTCACTGTTCCCTGCCCAGGAATGTCCCTGCTGGGAGCTGCCTGGTTTGAGCACTGATGGGCACGAAGGTGAAGCATCAAGAGTTTCAGAGACTGAGGAATTTCAGCATCTTCTCAGGTTACATTTCTTGAGAAAGGAATTCACCCTTTCTTCACAGGCATTAGTGGCTCTGTACACACTGAGGTGGACCATGCAGTTGAAACCCACAGTTAACATTAACATTAGCAGCTACATCACATATTAGCCAAATAAAAGCAAGTGCCTGAGGCTTAGGGCAGGATGTCGCTGCCCCAAGGCAAACTCTGAATTCTTTCACACCAACTTCTGTGCTCAGAATAGGCCCAGACATAACATCACTCTTGACCATGCCAGGTAACTCCTTAGATTTCAAGGGTCCAAAAAGTACCATCATGTTTTGCCAACTTCTTTCACCTTTCTAAGAATGTGACGACTTGTGTTCTGTGATTTTAATTCTCTCTCTAGACACAAGGAAAAATGTTTTGTCCCACCCCTCTGCCCCCTGCATTCCCATTGCTGCTTCCTTTCTTGTGATAATTGTTAAAAGATAGTTGTTTTTGGTTTTGTTTTTTTTTTTAAAGCAAGCTGCCTGTGTTTCCTGTTTGACCCTAGGTTCACAAAAAGGTTTGATTATATGTCCAATGAATTGGGAAGCTGTCTGCAATCTCTCTAATGCATACTGTATGTAAACTCTGTTTTTCCTGTTTTGCTTGAAGGTGTAGAGAGAAATCAAAGGTCAACTGTTAAAGAAATCAGGCAAGAAGGCAAGAAAAGAAAGCAGTTGCCCAGCAAAGAGGCATCTTCTTAAGCACAATAGCCAGGTGCAGGAGCTGTGGGAAGCAACTTCTGAGACCTATCCTAGAAAAGAAGATCTGCTAAGGCTGGGAAAACGCAGCTCAAATGACATAGATCTGTCAAAACCTCTGCCTTCTGTAAAGGCACGTTATATGTGCTTTGGGGGGATGTGGGGCAAGGAAGGAGAGACTGCCCTTTTGTGAGGGGAAACACTGACAGAACAGGGACTGATGCAGAGAAGCCTCCCCTGTGGCTCTGGGCTTAAAGATGGGAAAGCACACCCACCTGAACCATAGCTAGGTAGAGTTCAGCAGTGTTTTGGTGAAGGTCAGCTTGAGGTAGAGACGTAGCAGGCAACGGCCCAAAGCAACATATGACCAGCAGCAGGAGAACTGCAAGAGCTCTAGAAAGGCAAAACCAAAAGAAGTTCAGATATGAGGGAGCAATTACTCGGGGTGTCTGTAGAATGGGGATCCTCTCCCAAGCAGCTGCTATCACTCCATCCTGTCAGCAACCTCAGGAAATCCAACTCCCCAGGGTTTCCTCCTAGCTGTTCATCCCATTTTAATCTCTCCTGCTTACGCTTTCCCTCAAATTGTGGCCTGGTTCAACCGTTCACCTTTGTGATGGCAAAATGTCTTACCACAGCTTTCCTTGGGCTGTGTTGCCCTTAATAATGCCATGCCATTACCCGTAGCCTTACCCACACCCAGGGCAGGGAGACAGGCTTGTGCAGGCCAGTTGTGCTTGCACTATTAGCAGAGAAACCCTTCTGAGGAAGCTTTGTCAGGGGTCGGGCCAGCTGCATTTCCAAGCAGCTTACTTGGTCTGCCCTCCTGAGACTTCCTGTGAGCAGGTTTGCTTTTTTGGAACACAGGTTCCTTTGGTCAGTTCCTCGAAGCTGTGCAGCCAAGGTTTGTTGTGGCATGGTAAGAGTTATTTTGAACTGCCTGTCCATATGGCTGCTCAGAAAAGTCTCTTCTAAGCATCCCAGCAGAGCTGTGCTTTGCCCAGAGAGTGCCAAAGGGAAGGGTACAGGAGTTCACACATCTTGGCACTCTGCATCTGTGAGGATGTCTGTGGCCTGCTTTAATCGATGGATGATTTTTCTAACCCCTTGATGGGTTACTGTGCTCTGTCCTTGCTGTCCCACCCATCCCAGTGTGTCCCCCAGGCACAGAGTCAGCTATCTGCAGTTACAGATACCTCCATAAAAAGCCTCAGGAAGAAAATTCTTCCCCTAAGAAGTCTGGCTCCTATGCTCTCTGGTTCTTAGGCTCTCACATCTGTTCATGTGAATGAGTGTCCCAAACAGGGCAGGCCTGTGAGAAGAAAAATCTGAGTTGTCCAAGTCCAGCAGGATGGTAAAAACAGCATTATCAGGTGGATTCATGCATTTCCCATTCAGAAAGCCAGCAAGCACTTGAATGAGAGGGGAGGGGACAGCTGAGGGGTACATCGGCTGATTTACCAGATGTATCAGGTTTGGCATGGAAAGGCAAAAGGCCCTTCAGAGCTTGGGACACAAGGGCAAAGGCAGCAAAGCAGACCACCCCAGCAATGCCTCTTTTGGCCTCTGTGAGCTCAATTTCCTTGAAATATTCTGTATTTTCCCTTTTTCAGAGATGGAGGTTCTGTTGTTGTCTCTCTGGCTATTCAGACCCGTGTTGTTGAGGTAAAGAGAAAACAGGGCCACAGAGAAGTTTGCTGTGCCTGCAAGGGCAGTTTTGTTTGATCTATCTCAAAAATTGCTTTAGAGATTACACTTAAAATATTTCTTAAAATTTATTAAACACGCAAAACACAGCTCTTTTTCAAATCAGAAGAAATCTGTTTTTCCAGTTATAAACAACGAAGCAAAGAGGAATGTAAAAGAAGTATCTCAGTCATCACTATTACATACACTTTGTCAGTAGGGGACTAGAAAACTGGATCCCATACAACCCAGGTGACAGAACGGGGGAAGATAATCTCCTCAGAGCAGCAGCAGCTCTGCTAGAACCAGGCTTATCTACTAGCAGGATGGTGTGTCACTGCAGAATAAGGCTCTGCCACTTTTCCACATAAAAGAAAGGTGAGCACTGTGTGCCATCCTCTGGCTTTTCATATTCATGCAGAGATGTTAGCTGAAAATGAAAACCAATTCTAAGAATACCCTTCACCGCTGGATTCTTAACTGCATTGCACAGCAGCTCTGCTAAGTAACAGTCATCCTTTTGTGAAGGATGACACATGCATTTCCAAATTTGATCCCGCCAGGGGCCAAAAACTGTGATGCTCAGGTCACCCCGGGGAGAAAGTATGAAAAAAAAAGATGGGATAACAAAGAACACTAGGATGAAAAATTTTATTTCAGAGACGTCATTCATCCATTTGTCTATCTTAGGTATTTCTAAAGTGCCATAGTCTCACTGTAGTATCTAAGCACCATTAGCACAACAGGAATTTACAGTATTCTACAGAGCTCCCTCAGCTGGCAGGAGGATCTGGGCATCAGCTGGTGACCACGGGTTTAGGATGGAGTGTGCCAAGGATGGTCTGCCAAAATGATAGTAGCTAATTACCTTTTACTTTTTTCCAGTAGTCTCCCACTATGATCCTGAGGGAGGAGACAGCTGGTAGAGAAGCCAGTGAGCTAGCTGCTGTGAAAGTAAACCTTCTGGTTCCTGACTTGTTGCACATGCTCTGTCTTCCGAATTTGGCTCGTGAGTTGGTGCTGCCCACAAAGCAACTAAATCCCTGGAAGAAGAGGAACATACGCTGTAACTTCTGCAACAGCAAAGGAAGGGTGGCGCCCAGATTCTCCTCTCCAGCTAGATGATCACAAACAGTCAAGGGCAGACAGGCTAGGGGAAGTGAATTATTTCAGCCAAGTGACACTGAACAGGGAAAACTAACAGTGGCTGTGGAAAGGAACTCTAGAAATGTGCTTACACTGGTGAGCAATCCAATCCTAGCCGCTAAGACTACTGCACTGGCAATGTGCTGTGAACCCTAAGGCCACTTTGATTTGGCATATGGTTTTAAGTAAGTCCATGAAGATCTTAGAAATAAACGCACGTCAATCCTTTTAATTTACAGAGCACTGTTAACTATACACAGCACTTCACAAACCATGTAGAAAGGAAAAAAAAAAATGCTCCGAGGACTGCTGCGAAGGCATATTCTGGGCCAGCTGGCTTCTCAAACCAGAATCTCGATGTGAGGGTTTTCCTTTGAGTTGAGCTCAGCTATGTGCAGACCTGGGTTTGATTTTATTGATCTGCTACAGCGACTCAGTTCAGATTGCCAAAAGAAAAGCTGCATACACGAGATGCCTTTCCCTGGCAAACAGGGCTTCTCAGCCAGACAGACGGTTTTAGTGCTGTAGATTTCCTTTAGGAAACAAACTGGAATGGGACAGACCCACACAAATTGATCAGTTCTACAGCTGGACCGCAACATAACCTTTCAGTTCAGTTAAAAATGAGCCTAACAACTGAGAGCTGTAGTATCCCTTCCGAAAGTCTGCTAGCAAACGAAAAACTTGATGCTTCTGGAACCAATTAGATGACCATTAGTCACATTTCCAAACCACTTTCCAGAAGTGGAACAGAAATCAAGAAGTGATTGGTTTGAAGCTGTTCATAAATAAAAAAAACAACCAAACCAACAAACACAAAACTAAAAGCAAAACTGTGCATTTGCAAATGAAGGCTTTGGTTCCTGTGTAAACAAAGCCCACCCCATTTCTGAAAGCTCCTTCTACTTCCCTGAGCAGCTGCACATAAAGGTGCCTTGTTCCTCTAGGAGCTGCAAACAATTTCATGCTCCTCCCACAGCTCCTTTTTATTAAACTATATGAAAATAACATTTTATCAGCAGTTGAGTGTCAAGAAGTGGCTTGGGGCTTGCAGAAAGGATCCCTGCAATCCCTTGGAGAGCAGTAAGTTCTGTAGAGCAAGCCATTCACAAGCATCCTTGGCCAGCAGCTGCTCAAACCCATGGATCTTCTTGGCATCTTTATTTCCTTCATCTCTTCCCCACCACAGCTCCAGTCCTTTCACTGGCTTCAGTCTGCATTCCTTTTTCCAGGGACCTACTGAAGCCATGGAGCCAGCTGCAGGATTAGTAAGGTACTTTGCAAAACCAGAAATCTTTTTTAAGCTCCAGAAGTGCTGGATAAGCACATCAGTCGGTATCGTCACTAAAATGAGCAGCAGCAAAACAGTCTAAAAATATAAAACAATGTAAAGTGTTGCACTGCAATTCCTTGTAGTTAAAACCATGGGGGGTGGGGGGGTGTACATCTTACAACTGTCACTGATATGTACCTGTGTAAAACGAGGGGGAGTGACATTTAAAAGTCATTCCTTGCAACCATAGGGGCCACACAATTTTATAGATATATAAATAAAGCCACTCAATTCCAGATTTTATACACACACACACACAAAGTAATCAGTGTAAAACTGAATGTCCTGATACGAAAATTCATATGTTTTGGTACAAATCCCATTTTTCCCAGATTCTTATTGAGAAATGCTAGTATATACAGTATGTTTATCATTCTGAGAAGTACTGATATGGTGTAGTGTCCTACAGCTGCCCCTTTTGACCACTGCCATGGTGTTTGCACGCATGATTGTTCACATATGAGTGTCAAGATACACTTAGTATAAAAGCTAGTTCATACGTATGTGAAAACGTACACACAGATGTTATTTACACACACACACACACACTGGTCAAAATGGGGCTTGAAAAATACTGGTATGGAATCAGGTCAGTCCCTAGTACACCGTTGTTCTGTCCTATTTTGCAACGCAGCTTACACCAGCCCACTTAAACCGTATCTGTGAATCCGAATTCTGCAGAGCGGGGAGACTCCCAGTACAAACTCACAGGCGACCTCCATACATCCGTCAAGTTGCGTACTATAGTCTTAGCAGCAGCAAGTATAACTCTGATTATTCTTTTTTTTTAAGCCTCCAGGTATGATAGTTTTTCTGCATCAGTTACCCACCTGTTCTGAGATCCCAGAACAGTCCACGTCCCTATCCCGCCTTGTTCCAACCATCCTAGCAGCATTTGCAAGACACCTTTGCAGGCACGCCTGCCTTCTCTGCTTCAGGGTATGCCTACACCTTCCTTTCACAAGCAGACTCAAGCGGTCTTTGCCCCTGCTTCAAGCTGGCCCGCACCCTGTATATGCATTACATGGTCTCCAGCTTCTCAGCAGGACTTACTTAGGTTTGACCTTCCTGACTGCTGCAGACACCAATCAGGCTTAGACCACAAGCAGGCTGAGCTTCCATAGACCCGTGCAATATTATATAGGTCACAACATTTCAGCTGCGAGTAGAACAAAGCCCCTTAAGGACCCCATCTCCCATCTTATTTCCCTCAACACAACCACACGTGCACATGTTGCATGACCAAGCAGCTTCTCATCATGTGACCCGGCGCTGCATGTTCCCTCCTCAGGGTCTCACAGGGCGGTGGGAGAAAATATCTGTACCTTGTCCACGAGGCAGATGGCATCCGATTCTAGTGCCAGGGAAAGAGGATGACAGGGCCCTGGGATGCCAAACTACCCATCGCAACCACTGCCCGCTTTCTGTCCATGCCCAAGGTGCACTGGGAAGAGGAGGTGACTGAGAAGGGCAGCATGGACCAAAGGAATTACTCTGGCCAGCTGCCTATAATCCAGGGGCCCTGGTGTAGTCACACCCACGTCCACCCCCTTGTCCCTTGGGCACATTTTGGACAGGCCTGGATCAGCAGCTGCACCCTAGATCACCCCCAGGCCACTCCTAGTGATGCTGCCTACCACACGTGCACCCGCTGGTGTGAGACTAAGTAGGAGTTGCGACTGAAGCTCTTCCCACAGTGGGAACACTTGAAAGGTTTCTCGCCAGTGTGGGTCCGACGGTGACGGATGAGGGTAGAGTTGTCACTGAAGCAGGTCCCACACTCGGCACACTTGTAGGGCTTCTCCCCAGTGTGGGTGCGACGGTGCTGGACCAGGTGTGAACGCTGGCTGAAGCTCTTCCCGCAGTCAGGGCACAAGTATGGCTTCTCACCCGTGTGGACGCGCCGGTGGATGATGAGCTTCGAGCTCTCGCTGAAGCACTTGTTGCAGTCAGCACACTTGTAGGGCTTCTCGCCCGTGTGGAGCCGCTGGTGGGCAATGAGGTTGGAGCTGTCGCTGAAGCGCTTCCCGCACTGGGGGCACTTGTAGGGTTTCTCGCCCGTGTGAAAGTTGGCGTGGCGGAGCAGGCCCGAGTTCTGGTAGAAGTTCCTCCCACACTTGGCACAGACATAAGGCCTCTCGCCGGTGTGGTTGCGCTGGTGCTGCACCAGGTGGGTGCTCTGGCTGAAGCTCTTCCCGCAGTCCTTGCACTGGTAGGGCCGCTCGCCCGTGTGGACGCGCTGGTGCTGGATGAGGTGGGAGCGGCGGCTGAAGCTCTTGCCGCAGTCAGCACACCCGTACGGCTTCTCCCCGGTGTGGATCCTCTGGTGACGGATCAGGTCGGAGCTGCGGTTGAAGCTCTGCCCGCACTCGATGCAGATGTAGGGCTTCTCTCCCATGAAGGCTCGCTGGGGAACCACCGTCTCTTTACGCTTACGGAAGCCACAGCGAGAGGCCTTCTCTGGCCCCGTCTCCGGAGAGAGAAGGTCTGGCCTCGGACGGGGCGCTCCCTGGTCGCAGCCCGGAGGAGACGCTTCCCTCATGAAAAAGTCCGAAATGGCCCCACGGGGCTCGGCTGCCTCTGGCCCATCTGGCTGGAGATCCCCCTCATTTTCACTCATGCTCCCATCACCTGCCGGGACAGAAGGAGGGTGCAGACACAACCACAGAATCAGAGAATCATTTCGGTTGGAAAAGCCCTTGCAGCTCCTCCAGCCCAACCATGACCCTCCCCCTGACCGTTCCCAACTCCCCCAGATCCCTCAGCGCTGGCTCAGCCCGACTCTTCAACCCCTCCAGGGATCCCGGGGACTCCCCCCTGCCCTGGGCAGCCCATTCCAACGCCCAACAGCCCCTTCTGCACAGAAATCCTTCCTCAGAGCCAGCCTGACCCTGCCCTGACACAAAACCAACGCGTTTAGTCACGCCCCTCACCCCCTTCTTGCCTCCGCCCCGCCGGGGCCGGGCCGGGGC
>NW_020799092.1:23962891-23972031 GCF_003259725.1 Athene cunicularia
TCATGGGTCTCCTCAGCTGGGCGCCCTGCCCTGCCCCGGCCCGGGCTGGCGGTGCTGCCCCGCAGCCTCTCCCCTGCCGCGCAGCCCTCGCAGCCTGCCTGCCACTGCCGCATTTTTCTGCTGCCTCAGTTGTTCTCGTCACCGAACACTCCCCGGAGTGTCTTTGTTATCACAACTGCCTCCGTTTTCTCCCTCACATTTCTTTATTCAGGCTCTAGAATAAAGAGAACGCGCTGCGGAGACCTTGTGGCCTCTCCATGTACAAAGGATGCTTATAGGAAAGACTTGTCACTGAGGCCAGTAGTGACAGGACAAGGGACAATAGCTTTAAGCTGACAGAGGGGACATTTAGATTAGATAAAAGGAATAAATTCTCCCCTGTGAGGGTGGTGAGGCCTTGGCACAGGTTGCCCAGAGCAGCTGTGGCTGCCCCCTCCCTGGAAGGGTTCAAGGCCAGGTTGGACCGGGCTTTGGGCAACCTGGGCTAGTGGAAGGTGGCCCTGCCCGAGGCAGGACTAGATGATCATTTCCAATCCAAATTCTACAATTCCCAAACTCCCAACACCTGACACATTCCCAAACTGCTGTATAAATGAGGTATGGTGGCTGTCTTGATGAAACTCAGAGCACATGGGGGGGGAAATTTTGGATTTACCAAAAGGTAAGAAAGAAGCCAAGATTTTCATGAGACTGTCATGCAGTTGAGTGACATCATTTGAAGTATTCAGTCAACCAAGAGGACAGGACACACCTGCTTTTGGCTGGGAATGCAAAAGTTTGCAGAACCTGAACTGACACTATGCTTAAATACTGACATGAATATTCATTAAAAAATTCACTATGATTGTTAAATAATCAGAGTTAAACGCTAGTGTCTTCTGCAGGTATTCAGAAGTAAATGCTATTTTATACTTTGGTGCCCTTGAACAAACTCACCGCAACTTTTCTTTCTGACCTGACATGGTGGGAAAACAGTTCTGCTGTCCCCACTGTGCATGCTGAATTGTTTTCTGATTTATTCCCAGTCCCTTTTAAATGGCTCTGTCTGTTCTGCAGACCTCATACCCAAATGTTGCTTCACTAAGTGTTGTTGACCAGGACAATTAGCCATTGCAAGAGAGAAATTAATTTGTGTAAATAAGAAAATGTGTTCTGTGAGATGGAAAAACAAGGGGAAGGATCTGTGAACCACACACCTGCAGAGTGCTCGGTATAGTCAGCTGGAGGAGGAGAAAGCCTTTGCTAAAGTCTTTCACAGGGACTGTGAGGGAGCACCGTTTACAATCTTGAAAAGTAAATTTTAAGAAGCAAGTGGTAAATGGGAAAACCAAGGTAGCGATTGCATTCAGCCTGTTCTTTGGAGATCTGGTACTTGTGACGTATACGTGGAAAATAATCACAGGCAGGGAAGATGGAAGCTGGGATCAAACTGTCAGGCAGCTGTAGGAGTACGGCACAGAGGAAGGTTACGTTAATACATGCCAAAGCAAAAGAAGATGCTGATTCTAGGACAGGACATCATCAACCTCACAGAGGGTGGAGGCACAAAGGAAGTGGGTGTGGAAAAGGCAGAGGACCTATAGTTGTTTGGGAATGTGTTTGTCGCTCAGAAGTACTTCCATATCTTCAGAGTGGCATGGCTGAAGGAAATGGTAACGAAGCCAGTCACTCTCCGGGTAAGGAGAAGCTGGGAAGGTGGCCAGGGATGCATTGCTAAAAGCTTCGAAACGTAATACTCATCAGAATAACAGCAATAAAAGGCTGCAGGATGACAGCAGGATGGTTTGTTGTGAATAATTTATAGTAGTTTAATTCATACCAAAAATAATTTCTACTAAAGATTTTAATCATAGTTTAAATCACCAAGTGAGCAAATTTGAATTAAGCGGTGTTAATCACATTCTGCAGGCATAATTTTTAAGGGTTTTCTTCCCTAAAGGAAAGACTGATCCTCATTGTTTGCTGAACATTCAGAACTCTTAAACTAAGAGTAATCCTTTCACAAAATAACCCTTTTTTTTTTTGTTAGTGAGAATACATACGCACACAAGTAGTTTTCTAAGTTAACATGCATTTAATTATTTATTTAAACCACATAAATTTTCAATGTCATGATTTTGTAAACTGTTGAATTACACTTCCTATTTATTAAATAATTCATTTGTTTATCCCAGAGTTGTCAAGATGGTTGTGGAACTGGAATAGTCAAAACCAAAAAAATAGATTTTCAGTTTGTCTTGTAAGTGAAATATGATGAAGAGATCTAAGAAATGCTTTATGTTTCAAGTTGGGATATTTATTAAACAAAACTTAAGAAACCGAGATGATACTTGCAATAAATTTCACACCTAATGATTATTCAGATTGGAAGGGGAAACTAAGCTTTCTGGCTTTAATATTATCTAAGCTTGTGGCTGATTTTCTTTAAGGCCTTGGCAACAGGAATACTGTGCTTCAATTTATTTTTTAATGTAATATAAGCCAAATTATTTTTAGAGATTACCGTAAATCTGGACTTTAAAATGGATGGCCATCTTTTCATGTGTAATTTAAATAGATATAACTGGGGAAAAAAAATACACTCAGACTTAAAAAACAAATATATATATTTCTAGTTAAAAAAACAGAACCTCCGAGAAAATATTTATTAACAATTTGCCTGACTGCTTGTGCTTTCACGCTGTTCCCTTCCCAGACTCTCGCCCATTTCAAGTGCTCTACGTCCTCTGACATGTTGACAAATACATGCAAGCTTCTAGTTTCCAAACTGAACTGTCTTGTTTTTAAGCTAAAGTCTGACAAAAGGACTGTGTCACAGACACTGGCTTCTTGATAGCTCCCCAAGTTCTTCCTTCCTCTCCTCCTCCTTTGAAATGCTGTGCAGATTCCTCTGTCTTTCAACAATTCATACCGTGTCACGTGTCCTAGTCCATAGTGGTTGGCTGTGGTTTCCAGGGTATGATCCATCACAGGTTTATGGTCACCAACTACATTCAGCTGTGGCTCTCCGGGTCTCACAGACTGTGGAGAATAATGGTCTTTAAACGAGTTTCCCTTTTTTGTGTTAATGGAGAATTTCCTTCTGCCCACTGCAGTTCTGGCTGTAATGGAAGGTGTCCTGTTGGTTCCCTGTAGACTTACATGCCTCTTTCTCCTTTGAGTCTTTGAGGTGAGGGTTGAGGCTTTTTCAGCACTCTTTATTTTGGCATGGCCCTATCTCTCCAGGTGTATTAGCTGGTTACTGCGACTACCCATTGCCTCCAGTTTTTTCCTGGATTTATACCCTCCTCTTGTCCCGTGTTGGTTTGCTGAAACTGCTGGTTACTGATGTGCCTATTTCATGGTTATATACAGATGTTGCTCATCTGTGCGTAGCGTTTTGGGTCTGTTGCTGCAGAATGCACCTTAGCTGAGGAACCTCTATCCACCTTGTGATATTGGCCTTTAAATCTGTTGGTATTAGTGATTACTCCTCTTTAAACAAAACCACGTGTCAGACACATAAATTGTACATCAGACAGAGGAGCAGGAACACTTGCTGCTTCCCGTAAGGTGGAATGAAAAAATGTGTAATTTTAGTCAGCATCATCCCGTGCTGTTTGAGATGTGGAGTCTCCCACATGCTAATAATCTTGTCGCCTACAATCTTGATGATTGAGAGTCTTTCTTGTGTCTGGGTTTAGTTTTCACATCCAGAGTTTAGCTGATACCGTTACGGATAGATGTAGCTAGTAAATGATTGCCAGCTGTGTAGATGTCTTATTGTAGCTCAGGATGCCAGAGTTCATTTTTGATCTCACAGGCAATGAACACTTTGCACTGGATACATAAGGTTTTGGTTGGGTTTTTTTTTTTTTGGTCAGTCCTTGTCCTTTTTCTTGCTCTGCTCCGCTTTGCTCCTGGAATACGGACCTTACTGTGCAGAAGGCAAACCACTTCAGTCTTAGACACGTTATATTCACAATCTTAGACAAGTTACCTCTTCCCTTGCAATTTTTACTAATATCTGACTGTGAAACAGAGACTAAGGTCTAGTTGCACCAGTCAGCAAATGGGAGACAGTTAAATACGAGTGGCTCTGGCACTATGCAGCATATGCAAGGTACCACTGGCAGGGCAGGGAAATGAAGCTGGCACTGCAGAGCGTGGAGGAAGCATCCCAAAACACCTCATTTGTGGATATGAATGTTATTATTAGTGTATCAACCTGTGCCTTTTCTATGTGGGAGACCTGTAGCATCAATCAATAGTGCCCCCGAGCAGCGACGCTGACATTTGTCAATCAGTAGGTACTGTTGATGCCTCAGCTGATTTCTTATCCAAACTGCGGAGCAGATCCTGATGCAGCTGAGCAGAGGATGCTGTACTGATAGTGCTGTGAGCAGGTCAAATGCGTGTTCAAATGAGTTTGCACATAACTACTGTAGTGTTGGGTTTATGGGCTTCTGTCCTCATTGGAGAACCTGGGACTGAATCCTACTCTCCCTTTTTGTTGAATAAGTAAAGAGAAGGAATGGGTGATGAAAGTCAGGCTTTGTGTAGTGTCTCTAAATACCTGTTTAGTGCAGGAACTCCCTCTCCTGTGTTTTGGTCCCAATTCAGCCAGATGAAACTGATTATTTAGGAGTGAACAAACTTTGAGAAACATTATCTGGAGAAGCAGACCTTCTTAGGACTTCAGATGTGAAATGGGGATGCATCTGTTGGATTAATGCTAACAGCACAAAGCTATTCTTTAAATACATATACATGTGTGTCACAATACATATTTATCTTTGCAAATAAGTTACAGGCTCCAGTATGCAGGTTCAAACGAAGATGTGTCACTACTTCAGATGAAGGCTTTACTGGGCCAGACTGTGGCTTCAAGACTGCATCATCACCTATTCCATCTGTGATTTGTCACCTAAGTCATGACAAAGGCTACACCAAAATCAGGAGTAGTTTCAAATAATTCTCCTTTCATTCATTTTCTTTAAGCACAAAAGAAGCAGCTCTTTTGCTTACTCTGACTCTTAATCCATTTATTGTCTTCGTAACTGGAAGTCTGTTAAAGGAGTCGGTTTCTGTTCTTCACACTCCTTTTACTCATGTAGCTTATAAATGAAATTATACCCTGGTCTCAGGACATACGGGGTAAGCGTGGGATGCGAGTGCATCCCTGACGAGAAGCCGAGGGATTCTAAAGGCTTTAGATCCCCAGGTCCCACTGAGATTTACCTGAGACACGGGACAACATCTCGATGCCTCTAAAGTGTCTGACAATGCTTTCAACACAAGGGAAATCTTACCCGGCTTTTCAGAATTTACCAGTGTTTTCAGAACCCTCTGGCTTTTCAGGTGGGACATTTCAAAATTATCCCATGGCTTCGGTGAGTTTTTTTTCTGCCAGACCTGGCAAGACTGAGAGGGATGTCTGCTTGCGTTTGACTGAAACGCAGTTTCCTAGATTGCCCAGGTGGTGGCAGATTTTGAAGATGTTAAATCAGCCTTTTCAACCGTTTTTTGTGATGGAACTGAATTGTTTCCTACGTGGGTTAAAGATGCCCTATTCTGAAATTGTTACTCTTTTATACCTCTGAAGCCATTTAAATGGCTTTCATTTAAAATGGAAAATCTCTGCTTTCAAGTATAATTAGTCCTTAATACAAGTGTTATCTGCTGCTATATTTCTCGTTAAATTTCTAATAAATCAAAGTTTAATGACTAGACTTGTTGGGGAGGGTCTTTTTAATAATTTGTCTACTTATTTAAACTAATGAAATGGTACTGATTTACAGAGAGTGTGTGTGGAATTAACTCCCGCCTCTGTTGTACCACACAGAAAACCTGCAGATTGTCTCTCTCAAAGTTTCTGGTGGATCAGGACTTGTTCCTAGAAGGAAGAATCTGTCCATTGGTGCTGGGAACGCTCCCTGGGGCTTTTAAATGAGAACCTCCCATGTGGCCACACAATCTCCCAGCCTCACTTCTTGTTTCTTGAAGGCAGATCTTTCATCTTTCTCCATTTTTACCCTCTTCCTCCTACTAAAGTTTATCCAAGTCTGAAGTGTTCTGATATCCTTTATTTATTAGTATTTCCATAGATTTTAGGGAGGTGCCAGCAAATTAAGTGCCACAGGGCTTGGGGAGAGGTTGGGTGGGCAGAGAGGCTGACTGTGACAGTTTGACTTCTTGCTTAATATGTGCCAAGGAAATTCTTTGTACTAGTTCTTTCTTCAAACCCAGTAGCTAATCTGTTACTGCTGTAGTAATTGCCTGAGTGACAAATACGGGGTGAATATTTTGAGTATCTGGTTTTATGCAGCATTCCCTGGTTTATGCTTCTGTGGGTTATGTTAGCCATTTCACCCCAGCATCACCACCAGGGCTTGTGTTCTGCTGATACTCACCATGGCTTTTGAAGTCTTTTCCCCAGTGTGTGCTTCCCATGATAGATTCTTCTATCCTGTAAGCATGGTTTACAGTCGCCAAAACCCAAATCCTTTGCATTTGAGAAATTCACTTCATTATTCTTCCTTGAAAAACAAGAAAATCCTCAAAACAAGGGAGCCTGCCAAACTCCAAAATGCATCTACAATATACGACCAAAACCAAAATGCATGAAGTAAAAATAAATGTGGCAAATCGTGCTTTAATCCTAATCTTAAACTCCTTTGATGCTTTTCCAATTATTCGTACATTACAATTTTCCAAGCAGTTTTAAGTAGCGTTCTTGGCATCCTCAGTTATTCAAATAGCCATACTGTGTATAGCCATGCTTGTGTAATTTCTTAGTTTCCTTGGGAATGTGATGAGCCCTTTTTATCCTGGATGATTTTGGAAAACTGGAGTTTAGACCATATTAAATTATAAAATGGTGAAAACATGCAATAAAACATGCTAGAGTTTATTACATATGAAAGGGCTTTCCATTTGAGGGAATTGTGTTAATGCTGCTGTAGACTGCAAGTTGTTTGTGGCACACTTTTTTTTTTTTTTTTTTTGTATTTGTACAATACCAAAGTACAGTCATTTCTTGGTCCCCTGCAAGGTCACCAGGAAGCTATTGTAATATAAATATAGTACACTAGTAGATCTCCACCTGCTGGGCTTTTTTGTACATTACAGCTAAAATTAGAGAACCACTGAATTTTAAGAGATGAAAAAATTATTTGGGCCATAACTTCTGCTTCTTCATTTAGGGAAAGAAAGGAATGTATATAATACTCAAGCTGATAAATTTGTTATCCTCTGGTGACCTGACAGATGCCACTGAGATCCCAGGCGCCTGCACATTCCAAATAGCTCTGCACTGCTGAGATGGAAAAGCAAACAGTTCAACTTTTCATCGGGGAAGATGATGAGCTGCAACACAGTTTTGTCTCTGTTGTCTATTTAAGCTCTGTGTAAGCAAAGAGCAAATACACGGGCCTTTCCCTTGCCGTTGTTTTAAGCTTTACGTGGGTGGAAATATAGCTGTAGGTTACAGCAGGAGAGCCTGTGGTGGTTGTACTTGGAGAATTATTATGGCCATAATTGTTGGCAGGTCACTCTTGGATCGGTTCTCTGGCAGGTCAGTCATGATCTTTACTTACATGCTGGCTGCTTTATTTCTCCCCTAGTAGGTGTTCACCTTTCAGAAAGGATTGTCAGCAAGATTAATCTTCCTCTGAACCTCTGCCTTGAGAGTGAGGTGAACTGGCACCTCCTGGGAGAATTCCTTAATTTTTTCCCTGAAGATGAGGGGAGTAAGAGATGTGGTAGGAAGGGTGTGGCATTTAACTCTTGTGGCCTTTGCAAGCAAAACCGAGGATATTTTATGTTTTAACTTAAGTTTTGGAGTTACATGATTATATTTGACTCTCGGGTATAACTACAAAGAGTTTTTACAGCATTTATTTTTCTAAAAACTGTTTAACAAAACTGAAATACTTTTTTTTTTTTTTTTAATATATCAGCATTGACGAACTTCAGACACCTTCTGAAAAGGAACAGCCATTGAAAGCAAACAGAATATTCTTTTATAACCTGCATGTGGAGAATATTTTGTTTTCACGTTCGAATGGAAAGATGCAGCCCCCTTGTTCACTGAGCTCTTGATCTGTGTGCCCATGGTATGGAAATGAAGGTCAGGGAAAAAGAGCTGCGGATCTCCCTGGATAAAATAGAGAAGAAGAACTGTGGGACAATTTAAGCCATGGAAGAGGCCAGCTTGTGGAAAAACGAGTGAAGCTCAGTACCCAGAGAACCCAGGCAAGGAAGGAGAAGAGCCACAGAGTTGCTTCTTCTGCTGTTTGCTGCTGCGACCCTCCAGCATCACATTTGCAGCATGCGCAGGTCTGTGAAACACACCCATCATGCAGGCACGATTTGGAGGAAGCGTGTGCTGTTGGGGAGGTGTGACTAATTCTCGGAGCTCGCAGGAGGGGTGCAGAGCACAGCACCGAGCACGGGGCCGTGGTGCCTTCCAACACGTTTCCTCACCCATGGCTCTGAGGGAGTGCAAGGGCCAGGGAGAGGCATGGGGGTGCCCCAGGAGAGGAGCTGCTGGGTGCTTAGTTCCTGAAGATCCATGTGAAAGCGTGACCACCTCACAGAAACAGAGAATTATCTTGGTTGGAAAAGCCCTTGAAGCTCCTCCAGCCCAACCATGAACCTCCCCCAGATCCCTCAGCGCTGGCTCAGCCCGACTCTTCAACCCCTCCAGGGATCCCGGGGACTCCCCCCTGCCCTGGGCAGCCCATTCCAACGCCCAACAGCCCCTTCTGCACAGAAATCCTTCCTCAGAGCCAGCCTGACCCTGCCCTGGGCAGCTTGAGGCCATTCCCTCGGGGCCTGGCGCTGGCTCCTTGGCTCCAGAGACTCATCCCCCCTCTCTGCCCCCTCCTGGCAGGGAGTTGCCGAGGGCCAGGAGGTCTCCCCTCAGCCTCCTCTTCTCCAGACTGAACCCCCCAGTTCCCCCAGCCGCTCCCCAGCAGACCTGTGCTCCAGACCCTGCCCCAGCTCCGTTGCCCTTCTCTAGACACAATTCGATTCATTCAATGGCCTTTTTGTAGTGAGGGGCCCAAAACCGAACGCAGCTCATCCATCCGTCTGGGCGTCATTTCTGAGCCCTGGAGTTTCAGGGCCCTCTCTCTGCGGCGGTGCAGATGTGTATA
>NW_020799092.1:23972081-23997775 GCF_003259725.1 Athene cunicularia
TTTTTTTTTTTTTTTTTTTGTATTTGTACAATACCAAAGTACAGTCATTTCTTGGTCCCCTGCAAGGTCACCAGGAAGCTATTGTAATATAAATATAGTACACTAGTAGATCTCCACCTGCTGGGCTTTTTTGTACATTACAGCTAAAATTAGAGAACCACTGAATTTTAAGAGATGAAAAAATTATTTGGGCCATAACTTCTGCTTCTTCATTTAGGGAAAGAAAGGAATGTATATAATACTCAAGCTGATAAATTTGTTATCCTCTGGTGACCTGACAGATGCCACTGAGATCCCAGGCGCCTGCACATTCCAAATAGCTCTGCACTGCTGAGATGGAAAAGCAAACAGTTCAACTTTTCATCGGGGAAGATGATGAGCTGCAACACAGTTTTGTCTCTGTTGTCTATTTAAGCTCTGTGTAAGCAAAGAGCAAATACACGGGCCTTTCCCTTGCCGTTGTTTTAAGCTTTACGTGGGTGGAAATATAGCTGTAGGTTACAGCAGGAGAGCCTGTGGTGGTTGTACTTGGAGAATTATTATGGCCATAATTGTTGGCAGGTCACTCTTGGATCGGTTCTCTGGCAGGTCAGTCATGATCTTTACTTACATGCTGGCTGCTTTATTTCTCCCCTAGTAGGTGTTCACCTTTCAGAAAGGATTGTCAGCAAGATTAATCTTCCTCTGAACCTCTGCCTTGAGAGTGAGGTGAACTGGCACCTCCTGGGAGAATTCCTTAATTTTTTCCCTGAAGATGAGGGGAGTAAGAGATGTGGTAGGAAGGGTGTGGCATTTAACTCTTGTGGCCTTTGCAAGCAAAACCGAGGATATTTTATGTTTTAACTTAAGTTTTGGAGTTACATGGCTGCCGGGAGGGGGGTCGGGCTCACCCCGGGGCAGGCCGAGGTGCTGCTCGGGGGGTCTGGGAGAGGGGTGGAGCGGCGCCGGAGGGACGGGGGGCGCGGTGGGCCGGCGGGGCTGTGCTCGAGGCTGGGGAGAAGCACGAGGTGTTGAGGCCGAAGGCAGCGGGGCCCTGTGCCAGGAGCCCAGGGAGCCCTCAGAGAGGGCTCGTTGGTGTTACAAGGGCGGTTAAGGTTAGCTGACATCGCTTTTTCGCACGCCGGTCGCCTGATTAAGCTCTCCAGCTTGCAAATCGCCAAACTTTAGGTCTTTGGAGCAGACTCGTCTCTCTATTTAAGGGTGGTGATCAACAGCGTGCGCAGGTTTGCCCCTTCCAGGCAGCCTGTGGGTAGCGCCGAGATGCACCGTAGCTGTGCCTGCCTCCTCCCCAGCTGTGTGGGAATGGTTTTACACTCTGGGTCTCCTTTCCTCTTCTAGATGGAGCCAGTAGTAGACTCCATACTCTTTCTTCTCCCGGAGCCTGGGAATACTGATATTACAGAATATACAGGTGAGATGTAAACTCTGTTAAATCCCAGAGGGAAGCTTGAGGCCCCACCAAGTGGGGCTGGGGATGTAGTGTTTGTCTGCTCAGCTGGCTGCTCTGGCCTAGATTGTTAGGATGGTGTGGCATCTTAGGTCAGTGATGTTTTGTGCTTCTTTCTGCTGTGGGTTTCTAGCAGCTGTTTTAAAATAATGCAGTTCATTTGGAGTGAAGGAGAGCCTGTTTTCCAGGCTTTTTCACAGGTGAGGAATATCTGAGAGAGTTGCACAGCTGTGCCTGAAACGTGTGATTCCCCAGCATTAGCCCCGAATGGGAACCGAGGCTTGTTTGGTTCTCATTTCACTGTTAGAGACCTGGGGTCTCTGCATGGGCCTCCGGAATCAGCTGCTGGGATGTAGAGGGAGGGAGCGACTGCTCCTGTCCTTCTGGGAGAAAGCTACTTTTCAGTTATAATTCCTTAATGTAAGAAATGAGCTTGCTCCTTCAGTAGATTTTCTTTTTTATCTCTGGTATTTAGATCTTGGCAGTTGTGGCCATGTAAACAGAGAGCATTCTGTCCCTTCAAGGGCACGTTACTTGATAATTGTATTCCTTTGTGTCACAGATGTAATCCTGAAATTGCACTGCAGAATTTTACCTTGAATGTAGAAAGCCTGTTTGTGTTGTTTTTGTTTTTTTGTTTTTTTTTTTTGTAGGGGAATAATCAAACTTGATGTGTTAAATGGAAGTATATGTAGTGTAAGTAACTGAATATTTTAATGCTAGATCAGAGGTGCTAATGGCTAAGTTCTCTATTTGAATTAATAGTAAACATTTTAAGATGCTTGCAAAAATCAAGCTTGGATAAGTGTGCATCGGGTGATACTTACAATTCCGTTAATGTTGAAGTGATGGAAATATAAAATTTAGTCAGCAGAGTAAGATAATCAAAGCTTAACTGCCTGGTGCATGATCATACATACTCATTTGTGAAAAGCATAGGCCGCATTTTGTGGGAGAGAAAGGGCCATGTTTGAATGTTTGTGAGCTTCCTTGGAATGCAATTTCTTTAGCTTGTCACTACAAGAAAAGTGGGTGTCATGCTAGTAGGTAGGAAAGGGATAGTAATAGTTAATTGGCAATTAATCAATAAAGATTTAACTCTTATACAGTATCTCTATAATAATTACAACTGTTCTTTTATTATTTAGGCAAAAAACCTGATGTGCCGACCTGTAAAAGAAGTAATTTAAATTTTTTCACGCTATATTAACCAATACAAGTGAGAAACAATCTAAACCTCCATGTTGATTTTGCCTAATGAAAGTTAAGGGGACTTTTTTGGTGTTAAACCATCCCCACCCAAACAGCTTTAAACCAGAGCTTTAATACGAATTCAGCAGGCTGGAAGGCTTTTGCGCAAAGTCTGCAGGAACAAATAGCTAAAAGTAGATGTTTGTGATGGGTAAGATGTTTCAGCATGTTCCTTCTTCCTTCATTTCGCCAGTCTTCCTTTGCCATTCCCTGAGGGGAGAAAGAACAAGGAAATGGGGAGGGGAAGGAAGAGAAGAGGTAGGTTTCTTACCTCTCCTTCCCTGTGTCACTTTTTTTTTTTTTTTTCCTTGTCTTTTTGTGTCTATCATTTATTTCCCTTCCTCTTTGGGAAAGGGGAATGTAGTGCAAGTTGAAGCTAGGCCTGAGAAATTCAGTTCCTTTACAAGGAGCAGTTTAACCTGTCTTGGGGGAAGGAGGAATGAATGTCATCTTGCTCTCTTACTCCATCAGGGGGCTGCGTTTTGAGTGACAATGAGGAAGAGAGAGGCATCCCCGAAGGTCTTAAGGAAGATGCACCGCCTCAGGTACCTGAAGCCCGCAGCCCAGACAGAGGTGCAGCCAGTCTCAGCAGAAAGCAGCAGAGGGGAGCTTATAATAACCCCCCACACCAGAAAAGAAGCTCCAGGAAACTCGCCCTCATCACAGAGGACCAGAAAGTGCACACAGAAGATAAATCCTGCAAATGTACAGAATGCGGGAAGGGCTTCAAGGGGCGCTCCAGGCTCCTGAACCACCTGAAAATCCACATGAGAGCAAAAACATTTGAGTGTGTTGAATGTGGGAAGAGCTTTAGCAGGAAGGCCAACCTGGTGGTTCATCAGAGAGTCCATACAGGGGAGAGGCCCTACAAGTGCAAGGAATGTGACAAAACCTTTAGCCGCACCTCAAACCTTGTCGCTCACCGCAAAACCCATGCGAAAAAGAAGGTTTTGTCTTGCGCTACGTGTGGGAAAGGCTGCGGTGGAAGCGCAGCTCTCTTCCAACATCAGAGAGTCCACATCGATGAGAAGCCCTATAGGTGTACCGAGTGTGGAAATAGCTTCCGTCTGGTGTCAAACTTCATCAGACATCAACGGATTCATTTGAGAGAGACATCCAGTGAACGCACAGCAGGTAACTGAATTAAAATCTGTTGGGTTTTATTTCAAACTGTACAGATTCACAGGGGGTGTATTAAATACTGTGGTTTCCATTTATTCCTAAACACTTCCTCCTCCTTGCTGTGGATATGAGTGTGTTTTGTTTGTCTGTTTGTTTGTTTTCCCTTCCTATATAATATATTTATCTCTGTCATTTGAAGAAGCAACTTGTTGAAACTTAGACTTTGCCATGAAGGCAGCCTGAGACCTTAGGCTCTCTGCAAAGTTCTCAGATCCCACTAATTCCTTCTTCATAGTTTTCCCTGATGTCTAGCCTGAGATCTTCAGAAGTGCTTAGCCAGTAGAATCCTAAATTTAGGGAAGTGGAAGGGATTTAGGCTCTGCATCAGGGCCTTGGTAATCTCTAGCAGCTGATTTTTGTTATATGTTTTTTTTATATATATATATATATATATATATAACATATTTGTTTTATATATATTAAATGAGCAGCTTTTCGCTGTCTGTAGTGGGAGGTCTCAGCTGGCCATCCCTCTGTAATACTCTGAGCATAGCAGGAGCTGTCAGGCAAGCTGATTGTTTGAAGTAGGGAGTTTTCTGGATTTTGAAGTATTTAATATTCTAGTAATGGCCAGAAAGTCTGGGATAACAACTGTCCTTGTGGGTTTTTTTCTGTTGTGGTACCTTTACATCGACAGTCCCTTTATACTTGATCAAAAATGTTTCAATTTTTAAACTTGGGTCTCGCCCATAGAATTGTTCTGGGTGTTGGTCTTGGCCTCCAGATCATGTAACAGCAGGGCAATTAAGACCTGATGCCGTATGAAAAGAGGTATTTTGCGTGTGATGTTCTTCCATTAAATAGTTTAATTTTGGTTTTCCTCCTGAAAAAAATTTTTGAGCAGGAGAGCCTTTCGCATTGACAGTGGGAATGATAATAAAGTTATAATGAATAATAATTATGTTATAATGAAATGGCAGAACTGAATTCCTGAGGTAGGGTTTGAACCACTCAGTCCACAGACACAGAGGTGGCCTAGTAACTCTGCTAATGAGCCCTAAAGGTGAGACTTTGCATTCTTAATGCGCTTTTTTTTTTTTTTTTTCCCCGTTGAGGGCTTTTAATAGTTTTTTTAGATGTAAGAGTTTATAATTCATAAGAAAAAAAAAAGTATCATTTTTACCCTGGCAGTTGTCTGATAATTAATGTCAGATCAGCCTAATACTATACCTGCTTCAAAAGAAATTGTACAAACTTACTCTGGAGGTTTTTTCCAAACTTTTTAGCTACTGCATCATTGTAATTGAAGCTCCATAATAAAATTGCTTTTATGATCAAACATATGCCACATTGGCCTTGCAGTGCGTGGATTAGGAAGGAAACTTGATTTGATATGTTCTCAAGAGGTTTACATATTTATAACTGAACTACGTTTTTAGTAAATCTCAGCTGTCCTATTCCTTAACAGCTCCAGCTTTGCTTCCACCTCACCTCCCAAAAAAAAAGGTATAGGGGAAGCAAGAGAAGGAGGCTCTTTCTGCCTAGCCTTTGTTCTGGTTTGGCTTAGTTTGGGTCAACATGTGACTTGAATGAAGTTTTAAGTTTAAAATGTGCGTGAGAGGAAGAGTTGTTGCTGAGCTGCCTTTTCCTTGTGTGAAAGCATATTTAAAATGCCCACCTAGCAATTGGTGATAAAGTGGGCTCTTGACTGTCTTTCTTTTAGATGCAAACCATTCTGAATTCACCTCTCTGCATCATAAAGAGCAGCAAAGGTGTGCTGCAGAGAAACGTGAGACAGATCACGGGAATTTTGTTCTTGAAGAGTGTAAGTATAAAAAGGCTTCTAAATTGCCATGCGAATGAAGTATTTTTACACAGCAAGCATTAACGTTCCCTTCTCTTTGTACAGTGAAGAAAATGAGGGAAAACGTGGATATGCTGCTTCTGAACCAGCAAAGTCAGCTGCAGGTCCTGCAAGAAATTCAGAAACAACTGAATATACTGCTCCCAGGCAATGATCTCATTAATTCAAACGTCTATAGTTTAGGACTTCTGCTAGGACGGCAGGCAGCTGCAGCAGCCTCTCTTTCTTTTCCCCTTCTTAATCCCAGCAGTCTCCTGTCTGAAAATACTGGTCTCTTGTCCCGGTCATCTGCTCCTGGAGCTCTACCTACCACTCAGCTCCCAGTCTCTCAATATCCTGCACGTTCTACAACTTGATCAGCTTTGTGCTGTGAATGTATCCAATGTAAACAAACATGACTCCTGTTTTGTACTGTTTTCTCACTCAAACGTGTGATCTCAGTGTTATAACGTTGAAATTGTTGTAGTACCCATGAAGATGCTGACTCAGACTCGGGAAGATACATGCTTCAGATGCTTTAGCAAACAGCAGTTGATCACATCCACTGCCTGTTCATTCCTTGCAGCACGCAGACGTTTTGGCCAGTAATGTATTTTGTCCAAGCAGCTCAAGAGATTTTTATCACCATGGTGTGGTTAAGTGCAGCATCTATATGTAAGATAACACATAAAACTTAAGCATTTTTTTCTACCTGATATGTCTGCAATATCTACTTGGGCAACCAGGCCTCTCCTAATGAGCTGAAGCTAATGATAAAATCATCAGGGATAATTTAGCAACTCCTATTAAGTCTGATTTATATAGAGGTAAGCAACATGCTTATGTAAAATGTCCAATTTAACTGCACCTCTATTCCCAGCATTCATATGCAGAAGCTTCCTTCATTCAGGAAGCATTAAATTAGGTGACTGTTGCTGTTTCTTAGGTCAGCATCACTACTAAAACTACAGAAAATGTTTGAACAACTCCTTTTTCACCCCAGTGAAATACCACCATTTAGGTCTGCTTTGCTTGGTAAGAGTTACTAAGAGTTTATGAAGAAAAGCTGAACTGGTTTTATAGGACTCTTGGTTTTTGGTTTAAAGGTAAACTCATTTAAGTCTGTTTTTTAGATACTCTGTTATATCCTATTTGGATTATTACATGTTGACTGTTACGTATTAGTTCATTGGGGGTAGGACTGTGGTAGATAATTACTCTCTGGGGAGGAACACTTAGCAGTTAAGGTGCACCATCTTGCAAAGTCTTGAGGGGATGGAAAATTAATTTTATTTTTTTTTTTCACTGTTCCTGCAGGACTCTGACATGGGATCTTTTAAAGCTAGTAAATGCAGAGTTTTAAGTGTTAATTCCTTCTACCTCCTTGTTTGTATCAATGACACAAGCTAGTAGCAGTGTCAGAGCCTTGTGAGTTTCACAAGTGCAAAAAAGCCAGCTCTGATTTACCTTTGAAGGACTGCTGGGATAAAGAAACTTTGGGGCTTCTAACCAGTGGCAAACAGTCTTTCTTGTGAACTGACGTTGTGTTCGTGGGTTGTTTGGTTTTGTGGGTTTTTATGATGTCTTGTTAAAAAGATGCGCTGTTAGGAATTAATAAAACATGATGTAGATTTTAAGAATGGGAAACACTACTTCTTTTAACAAGTTGACTTGTTGGTGACAGTGCAGTGATGTCTGATTCTGGTCCAAAGGTAAAACTCTGTGGGTCAGGGATGATTCTTTATGTGCATGTGAATACAGACTGTCAGAATCTCACACTGGTTCTTACCATGTAGGATTATTTAGTCTTAAATCAGTGGGATGTTAATTTAAGCTGGACTGGGAGACTTTAAAGGGTATTCCTTCAATGTGAACTTGTACTGAAATGTTTGGAATTTGTTTTTCATCAGCTGAGTGTGTCAGTCATGTGGCTCTTGACTTAAGAGCTCCAATACGAGTTGCTAACATTCTAAGGAAACTGGGGTACTGTTCATAATTTCTTGGATGTTTAATTTCATTTTGTTTTGAAGTAGAATCTCCTCTTCAAAGCAACGGTTAAACTTTGTATTTTAGTAATTCTTTTAATATGTTCAATATTAAAATGTTGCGTTTTTGTTAGAAACAAATCTTTGAGCTTCTGTTCTTTATAAAAGAGTACCAGTGCTTAGGCTTTGATACCTGAACTGGAGTTCAGTTACTCTAATTGTTAGTGCTTTCCCTGCCTCCTTCTGCTTTTCTCCCTCTTTTCCCCTTTCCCTGCGTCTAGGCATGCCCTTACATTTCTGTCTCTGGAAGCTCCCGAAAAAGAAAACGCAGCTAAGTCTGCTACTTCTGCAACTTCAACCAGGTAGGAGGAATCTCTTATTTGAGGGCTTAGGTAGGATTTTTGCCTGTCAGGAGGGAGTTTTGTACCTGGCAGACTCAGGAACAGTTTGTAGCAAGCCTAAGGTGAGCTACATCCTTTTGCATTGGTGTTCTCTAAAGTGTTTGTTGGGTCCTGTCTGAATTTCAGGATAAAGTCCTGAAACAGATCTGAACTACAGGTGTACTGGGGACTGGAGGAAGTATTGATACAGACGAGCACAAGAAACCATCATACTTCCTATTTTTAGGTTACCTCTCTCTCCTTCTGTGTAAGTGAGAGTGGAAGCCAGAAGTCTTTCTCCTTCAATCCTCCCAAGCACTGAAGTGGTTCTTGAAAAGCACCTCTGATGCTTAAAAATATGGGGTGGGGCTTGGGTGCTTCTTGCCCATGTTGGAAGGTATCTAGAATGCTTCTTGCCTCCTTTTCTTCCTTGCGGTACTCTGGCAATGTAAAAGGGGGTGTGGGGCAATATTTGGTAACTTGCCAGGGATACTGGAGCACTTTGCACTGTCCTGGAATATGTAAGGGGATGCCACAGATGCTCTCCTGGTGAACTTTGAGTCTGTGCTCTGTGCAGGTGTTTGATGTTGGGGATGGGGCAGTGCAGGCAAGTGAAAGGTCATCTGGAAGAGATGCAAGCTTCTCTGGCAGCTGTCAAGTTCTAGGATTGGAGATTTAGTACTTTAAATCACATTCATCTGCTCTAAGGCATGTTTAAAAAAATAGAAAATCAAGTACCTGTATGCAAGGAAAGGGCTGGAATTCATTCCATGCTCAAAATGTTGAAGTTGTGCAAGCAGGAGAACACAGGCCTTTTTACAGTCTGATTTCTGGAGGAAAAGTCTATTAAAACATCCTGGGTTTAGCCATGTGAAGGAAGTGGGAGTCTAACATAATGTTTATCTTATTTCCATTCCATTTTAAGTTACAGTAGCTCAGGAGCTTGGCACCAGTGAGAAATTTATCTGTAAATACAAGTGCTCTCACTGCTCTAGCACTGTTCTGACAAACTCTAAACAGCTTCCTCAAGGCCTGTTAGAGGTGGAGACTTGATGTTTTCCTCCACCTTAATCTTCTCTAAGTTGCTCAGTGAATTTTTATCTTCCCTTAAGCTTTTGGTGTGTTTTTTTTTTTGTTTTGTTTTGTTTTGTTTTTTGTAAAAACTATCTGGTAGTTGCGTGACCTCAAGCAACGAATGAATACAAATAAAAATTCAGTGCCTAGAAGGGTACAGTGCTGTTTCCAGTAAAGCAGCAGAGCTGCCACAGGCAGCACGAATATTGTTGGTGCAGTAGAGAGCAGTGCCTAGCTGACCTAAATGTGTGTCTGGCCCTGTTTTGTGCAGGAAGGTATAAAATAGGTAGAGGAGGCGACAAAAAGAATGAGAGACTGTGGGTAGGGTTGTAACAGATGCAGAGAGACAAGAAAAGTACCAAATACTGATACTTTAAAAAAAATCCAGCTAATTACTGGAAAGAGACTTTCCATTCATCTGGTGATCTGGCAGCTTTTTTCACCCTAGGACAGCTCAAGAACAATCTCTGCTCTCTGATGCTTATTCTGGACTATTTTGGCACTATTGTTGGCATTTCCTTTATTAAGTCCCATTTGTAGCATACTAGTAATGTATTAATACTTCAATCCCATATCAGTTTTCCTACCAGCAAGTGGACTTGCCTGCAATCTTAGCATGTTGTCCTCCTCCAGATTCTTGGAAGTTGCAGTCTCGGGTAAGTAAAGGTGAAAGCAAGATCCTCAAATATGCTAGATTCTCTCTAGATGCAGAGTTACCTAACAAGGGGGGAAAAAAATAGTAGGTTTAGCCCAAATTATAAGAGTTTTCTGTGATAATTATTAAGATTTTTCTCCACGATTTATTAATGGCACTCTCACTGATTTCATTCCTGTAATCTGTTATTAAGAGCTGTGGATAACTTTCACCAGCATTATATAATCCCTTAGTAAATTATCTGCAAATCAGAACTAATGTTAACACTAACCTCTCATTATTTCATGTTACATTTTATTTGTATTATTCAAACTGGCTGTTTTTCACCATACTTGGTATCGTGCTCACTAATAGTTTTCTGATTAAAGCAATGTTTTAGATTTTTTATATCATCTGAAGAAGACCGCGTTTTAGTCCATGTGAAGTATACTCCAAGAAAGATGTGCCAAAGTAGGTATTGGATAATCTTGAGGGCTGCCTTCAGTATTATTTTGTCTAAGATTCGTTGAGAACTGCAACATCTTTGTCTTCAGCGGTGTCTCTCTTTAGGGTTTTGCTGCTGTCCTTAGTTTTTGGTTTTGGTTTTTTGTTTTTTTTTTTTTTCTTGAGTTGCCAGACTTGATTTCACCTTTATGAATGGGATGCAGGATATGCATAAAAACTCCACGAAATTGGGCAAAATCTTACCAGCATTAAAGTATTGTAGGAGGAAGGTGAAGCCTGTCTTATGTTATTAAGGAATTTATACATAGTCTAGCTAGGTGTTACAGTGCTTTACTGCTGTTCCTACTCCAACAAAACTAGCAACTGTTTTGCCCCCTTTTTCTAAACTCTGCAATTACTTGATAAATTAGTAGCTCTTGTTTGGAAGAGAAAGGCATTTTCTATGGGTTTGTAAAAAAAATCATGACAAATGAAGTAAATCTAGGAAAATGTGCATATTCACTGTGTGCACAAGGCAAAGAAAAGAAATGAGGGAAGAAATAGGAGAAGGCAGCATAGGGAGAGCAGCCTCAAGAAGTCTCAGCTGTACTGTGAGAAACAGAAGAGATGTACTTGCATCCAGACAGCTGAAGAAGGAAAATATAATGACTCTAAAATACTTGGGGGTCCTACCAGTCCTCCCACAGTTCACTTGCCCCTTGTGTCCTTCCCCCATGGCATCACAGCCTGGCTGGTAGCCCACAGGTTGAGCTCCCTATGTTGGGGCTGTCTTGGAAACAGGCTTCAGTGGGCAGAGCTCTTGGTTATGAGAACAGGATCGGCTGGGAACAGAAATCCTCTGTGTGGGTGCTGAGCTCTGTGGTTTAACCCTGTCTCAGTCTGGGTATTAAAAATCATGCAAAACCCACTTTCCAGTGGAGGATGAGTAATTCCAGTTTTCAGTGTTGAAAATTGCATCCTTTCTTCCTCCAGACTGTACAGGAAATCCTGAGGATCTAACTTGTGAGGGCTCTAGGCATGAAGCACGCAGAGGTGGGAGTTACATTTTTTTTTAAAAAAAAAGTGTTATAGTAGGCTGTTGGCAGGATTTTATGCATTTAGTTAGTACTTGGATGCATCTGTTTTTGTTTTCCTGATGAATTTGTTTCTGTACTTGGAGACTTCTCTGAATAGAGTTCTCTGTCAGCTGCAGAATTATTATTTGTAAATACCAATATAGTAAAGACATCTTGTTTGTCTGCTTTTCCCTCCAGGTGTGTAGGTCTTATTAAAAATGCTCTGCAGCTCCTCTTTCAATAATAAGATTTAATTGTTATTATTGAAGTCTTTGAACGCAGACTTTTAAAATTCTAATTTCACTACTCTGTGGGCAAATATTGAAGGGCTATTTAAAAGACTTTCCAAACAGACATCTTTTTTTTTTTAAGACTTTTTGTTGAATTTTACATATTCATATAAATCAAAAGGATTAGAGACAATGTAATTTGATGAATTCCTGTGGGAATGCCAAGAGGTTTCAAAATCTGACTGATTTCTACCAGCGTGTCTCCCTCATGGCTCAGCAATTGTCGAGGGATATTAAGGCCCTCTAGCTCAGAGATGCATATTCTGATGTTCTTGTGTCTTATGTTGGTCTCTTCAGGTCTGTCCAAATTTATTTTCAGATCTGTCTTCCCTGGTTATATTGTGTCTCTTCCCACATCACTTAGATTGCCTTCTTGGCTCCCTGTCTCGGTCCAAGGCAACTCTGGGGTCCTTATCTTCATTTACAAGGTAACGTGGAATGAAATACTCCTGTTATTATTTCTCCTTTTTATATACTGATGTGAATCCATGCATGATGACATCTTTAAAGTAATAAGAACTGCAAGATAAAAACTTGGTAATTTATAGTAGCCTCTTGGAACCAGGCACAACTGAAAGAAGCAGGAACAAATAAATCAATAATCCAAAGCAAGGATTGTCCCTTCTGCTATCACCTTGAAAGCAAATAAATCTTTGGGAAAAGACCAATTACTATTTTTGAAAATGAAATTAGAATAGAAGCAGAGCTGAAGGAACTACAAGCTTCAGTTAGGGAAGCTTGGATAGTCATTGGGAATCTAGAACCTTAAAAGAGGCAGAGTAAATACTATACATGATGATAATATTTCATCTGTATGATGTTCTTCTTGTGTGAGGGAGGAGGGTGTGTGTTGGGTTTTTTGTTTGGTTTGTGGTTGTTTTGGTTTTTTTTTTTTTAAGTAGGTGAACCTTAGGAGTTTTAAGTAGGTCAAATAAAAATCTAATTATCTATCACAGTCAGGTTTCATTTCCTGCACTACTTTCATCTCTGAAGCCCAGCTGTTTAGCAACATCAGAGGGGAAAAAAAAAAAAGTCCAAAATTTCAGGCCTTTTCTAACAATAAAAAAGCAAAACAGCACACAAATTCTGGTTTTATTATTTTTCTGATTAAAGATATTTGTAGTTTGCACCACGTCATTTACTTCACATAAGTATCATCTTTCAAGAGATTCTTATTCTCTGCTTCTGTAATTGTATTTTGTCACCTTTCCTTTCCTGTGCATTAATGTTACTATTTAAATGATGCCCATACACATTCCTGGTCAGTGGAGTGTCTGTGTACTTAGGACCTGGCTATTGCAAAAAGCAAAGCTGTTTGAAAAACTCATTGCTTTGCCCGTGTTTTCACGAGGGCAAATTCTCAAGAATTTTTCCTTGAATATTTCCAGTGTTCTCATGTTATGGAGCAGAAGCCTCCAGTATCTCCTGTTCAAGTCCCTGTCCCTGTCTCTTTGTCTTAACACATCTGATCTTGGTTTCCTTCCCTACCTACTTGGTTTATTTCTTCCCACTGCCCTTTTCCCTTGTGTCTCAGTCGCTCCGTTTCCCTCGCAGGTTCTGAATTTCAGATGTTTTGCCTGACTGTTATCAGTTGTTCAACTTTCTACCACAGTTTATTTCCTTCCTGTCTGAGCTTCACCACACCAATACTGCCACCTCCAAAGGCTTAAACTGAGAGGTTAAGACATGGGCCTTTTGGGAACAGCCTAGCTAGGCAGAGTCTAACTAGACTCAGCTGCAGCAGTGGATAGCATGGAGAACAGGTTATGATATGGTTATGCTCACCAGCAGCATCTTCAGCCTGAAGGACTGATGGCACGTGCTGGTAGTGTCAGGTCCCCAAAATGACACTGATTGGGGAAGGGGAGGTGGGAGCTTATTTGCTCAAGTGCAAGGCTGCAATTCAGAAGGACTTAGTGAGGTTAGAGGAATGGGTCAACAGGAGCAGTTCAATGAAAAATAAATGCAGTTTTTCACCTGGGGTGGACTAACCCCATGCAACAGCAGCGGCCTCACTGGCTGTGTAGCAGCTCTGATAAGGGCTTTGGTAGCCCTGGCAGCAATAAAGGATAACAGCTTTCTGGGCCCTTTCAACACAAACACAGCCAGTAGATGTGGGGAAGTAATTTATATCTTTTTTACTGTGCACTTGTAAGACTGCATCTAGCATGCTGCATCCAGTTTGGGGGCCCCTAGTGCAAGTAATTATTAATAAACTTCTGTGAGTACAAGGGAGGCCCAAAAAGGTGCTCAGCAAGTGTTATGTGAGAAGAGTTGAAGGGAACTGGCCTTGGTGAATTGGGGGAAGGGATGGCTTTGGGAAAGACATAGGAGAGCCCTAATAGCATCCTTCCACTACCTACAGGGTACTGGGAAGATGAAGCAAGAGGCCATGGTAATAAATTGATACAGGGGACATACCTACTCTATGCAATGAAAATATCATCTCACCTGGATGATAACAAAGCGTATGAGCAGATTGCCCAGAGAAGTAGGGAATTCTCCATCCTTGAGGTTTTCAGGACCTCACTGGACAAAGATCTGAGCAACCTTCTCTAAATTCAGTGTTGACCCTGCTTTGAGTAGGAGTTTGGACTAGAAACCTCTTAAGGGTTCCTTCCAACCTGAATGATTCTGAGTCTGTGAAATGGAATGGGAATTCTTCACCTGATAGCTATGGTGTATCCATTATCATATTATCTTGAGAACCTCTGTTAAAAAACCTCCAAACCAACCTTTTTATGAGTTCTTTGGAGAAGATGTTGTCCAGACTCTAGGAGAGGAGCTGCTGCTGACCTATTACGCTAGTACTGGTGCAGCCATTACTGGTGCTGGAATCCTTATCCCAGAGGGTCATTGCTCAGACCCTCTGGGGTCTGGGATGGGCAGGGATGTAATAATTCTGCAGCTAATGCTGGAAATGCTGTGAGCTACAGCAAACTCCTGACTGATCCAGCCACCCCAAGGAGGAGCATGCCCCTTCTCTCTTCTGCCATGTTAGGGGATGGTGCACTGCTAACCCCAGAGGCTGAGCATGATTAGGGAACATTAAGTGTCTGGGTAATTCAACAAAGCAGACCCTTGGGACACACCTGCTCTTAGAGGTAAGAAACTCCTAAGCTGTTCTGAAACACAATTCAAAAAGATCTCTGGGACAGTGCTAGCTGGGTCCTGGTGGCTCACTGCATTTGTGAATAAAGGAGGGAGTCACAGTCCTTATTTTCCAGTTCCACAAGCCCACATTTTCTGTGACAGCCTTTTTCTGCCCCGTGGAATCATGTCTGATTCTTACAGACTTTGTTTATGGACAAAATGGTAGCGTGATACAGCTTTATGACAGGTATATCCTGCAGCTGAGTGAGTGGTGCTAAGTCCCTTCTGCTTTTAGTAGTAGCCACTCCTTGGTGCTGCTCTAAACTAAGGTTATTGTTTTTTCCAACTTCTGGTTTTCAGGGCATTTTCCTTTATTTGTCAGGATTAAGTTTGATTTGTGGAGGATGTGACTTGTTTTGTGGCAGGCTTTGGTGCTGCTCATTGTTCCAGCTTTTACAGGTCCCATTCTTCAGTGGCTAATTCCCTGTGTGCTTTGGAGGTTCTAGGTATCCCATTCAGGGCTGCAGATACTGATTTGCAATAAAACTGGATTGTTTTCTCTAGACTTCATAGTCTACAATATAGATACGAATGAGCTTGTTACTTTGGACACTATTGTCAGTAGACCTCTATGCAGCATCCCAGTGTAGACTCTTAGAGCAGCTCAAATCACATTCCAGAAAGGTCTGTTTTTCCTTGCAGGGAAAAAGGGAAGCCTAGATTAACTAGCTTCAACACGTCTGAAGTAGGCGAAATGATTAATATTCCCAGTAACTAAATTAATCTAGCCTATAGGTATTGCAGTAATGAGTGTATAGAAGAATGAATAAAGAAATTAATTATTTTGTTGGCTTGGCAGAATTTGAACCATGTGGCATGGTAGCTTTTCAAACCACATGTAGGTGATAAAGATGCAAAAATACGATTTTGAAGAATTTTCTCATTCGTTCATTAAGTTCATTGGAGAAACCAGGGGTTCTTCATGCAAAAATGGTATGCAGGTAATTAAAGAGCCTCCCATAATAATCAGTTGGATAGAAAGCTTGGATGTGGCATTTTATAATTTTGATATCTTGAGTTTGGAAAATCAACAATGTTCTTTTATATAAAAATCTTTCAGAACTATCTCTGAAATTTGTCTAGTGGGTCTACATTAGGTATCCATGCAAGTATTTTTAGTTTGAAACACATAATTTTCAC
Organism: Athene cunicularia; assembly: GCF_003259725.1. NCBI lineage: Eukaryota > Metazoa > Chordata > Aves > Strigiformes > Strigidae > Athene > Athene cunicularia. The sequence continues at coordinate 23,987,921 of NW_020799092.1, forward strand.
TCACTTAAATAGGACTCCCCGTGTTCCAATTTCACAGGAATATTCTGAGTTCTAACCTTGCCCTCTGCAGTGCTTGCAGCCTTCCCACCTTCTGGAGAACATACTCTGTATCCCATCATCCAAATCATTAACAAATCTGTCGATTCCTTCTGGTCTGGGGTACGACATAATAAAATTTCTCAGGTTAGAGTTGAATTGTAAATAAATATTGTGATTTTTCTGCTGTGTTTGGCATTCATTTTATAGTGTTCTCACCTCCGTTTATTCATGAGAATAATCACGTGAGATAGTATGAAAAACCTTTTAAAGCATAGGCTGTATGCCATCTTCAACTCCTCTGTTTTTTAACAGTGTCTCTGTTGTAAGAGAAAATTTGATATGACATGATTTGACCTTGAAAATCTATACTGCCTATTAATATTTTTCTTTTTAACTTCTGTGTGGCTGATAAGTCTTGTTTCAATATTATTTTTTGATGGATGCACTCAATCCCCCCTTAACCAAACTAGCACCAGTTTGGTCCAGGCTCCAAAGGAGGTAAAGACCTGAACTGTAGCTGGGCCAAGATTTCTTCTAGGAAACCCACAGAGGAGCAGAGCAACACAGTGAGCACCAGTCATCAATTCCAACACTCACTTGTACCACTCTGTTAAATTATTTATTTTGTAAGATTTGCTGCCTGAGGCTCTGCTTTGGGAAATGTAGAGTTAAAACCTACAGAGTGAACCACCACCCGACACCCAGATGGAAAGTGCTTCTTTAACATCAGAAGTTTTGAGATTCCTTACCTGAGACTAAGAGATCGTCCCTTTACCCAAGGCAGAGAGACCCCTTATTCTCAACAGATCCTTGGTGAGTAATTGATAGCATGTTGGATGAATGTCTAATGAGATCCATGTAGCTAATTCCATTAGCCATAAACCGTTGACTAAGCCTGGGTCCAGCAACAGCTAGACTTTTCTCTGAGGAGTTCCGAAAGCAAGAGAATCTACTCTGAACCTCATGACTTGACAGGAGCGATTCTTTAAGCGATCTAAAACGCTTATCTGTGACAAATTGGTGCATTCATCAGGATACTAAATTAGGATTTGTGACATTCTTGTATTGAAGTCAGGCTCGCTAAAAATAGTTCCCAGGTTCTTCCTTTTTCTTTTGTATTTCCTTCAGTCTTTTACAATCTTGCTCATCTTTCCGGAGCAATCTGTGACACCTACCAGCCTACCTCAGCTTGCTCAAGCCTACAGGTGACATGACAAAAATCTCACTTAAGTACTCTGTAACCTTTTCTCTATCTGCTTTAACCTGAGTTCTTGCCCTTTTGTTGCCGATATTATGTTAATTTATTCAGTTTCTGAAATTCTTTCTAGCAGAGACACAAATCTTGATTTCTTCTATTGCTGCTTCCCTCATTTCACTGAACAGTCACCTCTTCCTAAAGTCTTTTTCTTCCAGTCAATAATGTTACAGAATGCTTCCACATTATTGTACTTACTAGTTGCGTTACCTTTTGTTGCTTGGTTGTACTTGCAGCATGTTTCCAAACACCACCCAGAAGCTCTATAATGGTTATAGTGTAGGCTTAAGAGGGGCAAATACTACAATCTTGCGGTGAGGAAAATTGAACCAATTTCCAATGCCTTGGAAAGTGACAAAAAAAATATTCCAGATAATTTTATGGTATGATGCTTAAAGAGAACATAAAACTGTCTCTCTAGCAAATACAGCAACTAGTAGCCAACTTCTGAGACTTCACGTGAAGATATCTAGTCGTTCCATGCTCTAGTGGTTTAGTAATCATTATAGAAACATGGAAATGCAATAATGTGCATCGGATTATTTCTTTAGATACATTTGTGTTTTGAATATTTACTTAAAATAGTTCCTGTGTTGTTATTTCTCTGTATGAAAATTCTTGTGTGTGCTACACCTGCTCTATTTTCCCATATCCTTATCTGTGTATTTGTTATCATGCAGCCAAGTATTCAAATGACAGCATCTTTAAATATGTTCCTCAGGCATTTACACTATGTTATTATATTTAGAGTCACTCTACAGACCATGTGTAAAATCTTTTCCTTATATCTGTTTTATAGGGACCTTTTTAAAAATAATACATGATCTTTTCAGTGGTAATTTTTCCTTCTCCAGGTATCTTTCTCGGTTTGTTTTCTATATGATCTGCAAGTACAAAGAAAAAAGTTAGAAAAGAACAAAGATAAGCGGCAAAATAACTATTTCTACTAATTATACTTAAATTCTTTTCCATTTTCCCTTGCATTTTAAAGCAATCAAAGCAAGTCAGCATAATAATCTCTGGTTATTTTTAGATTAAAATAGACTATTTGTATAATAATGGCCAATGCTAGCATTGCCTGATATGTTCACAAACATATACAAAGTCTGTCTTATAAAGGCAAAATAGCCAGACTAGGAAGTACAGAACTGTGAAATCCAACTTTTAAAATACGTATTATCACAGATGGACAGAATGAACATCAAGTTATTAGTAATTTCACTGCTTCTGCAGCTGACAGGCTCTGAGCTGCCAACCCTGGGGTGTTCTCACCTGCTTTTTGCAAAATATATTCTCCTTTTACCATCCTAAACTGGACACACTAACTTCTCAGAAGGTTGATTTGTCTCCAGCTGTCCTTAAATGATTTCAGTATGCTTTGGAGAAAACCAAAAGCACTCCAGCTGCCTTTTGGTAAGGAAAAGCTACAGGAAAACAGCCCATCATGATTCATTTCCTTGCCCTTTTTATTGTGGCTTTTCTCAGCGTTCAGATCACTGGCTCACAAGTATTAAAACTGAGATTGGTTTGACTTCCCAAGGTCTAGAATTTTGAATAAGGAAATTACAGTTTGGGGAAATGTTTCATGCTTCACCTTCCAATGTCACTTCATAGATTTTTTTTTTTTTTAATGTTGCAAACTTCTAAGTCCTTAGAGATATAAAATGGTATTTCTCATTCTTTAAAAAGGGCTATTTTAATTTTTTTTTTTACACAGTGACACAAAACTTCTGACCTTTAAAAATACCAGAACTAATACTTTTGTAGAAGAAATATGTGGTCTTATTTTATTTAAAAAATAAAGCACTTAGGACTAGGGAGTTCAATGTGTAATCAACTACTATACAAGGTAGCATTAAGTTAGGGATCACATCTAAATCAGACAAAATGTGAAATATTGTCAGTACATTTCTATAATTCTGCAAGCTAAGTAATATATTAACTTATCCAGTAATAAATACACATTTCTTTTAAAAAAACAGCTAGATCTTTAAATGAGAATCGTTGACTATGCTGTTGTCATTGTGTACACTTTTGTGATAATGATGACTTTGATTTTTTTCACAGAAAACTTTTTTGAAAAGCTCTTTCCCACCAGCTATGCATAGCTCTTAAAAAGAAGAAAAAGACGAGGAAAAAACAAAAGTACAATCATCAAACAAGCCTTGTCATAAGCCGAAGAAGTCATGCCAAGTTTTAAGATTCTGGAAGACAAAAATGACTGTCGCACCAAGGACTTGATTCAGGTAACTCATTTCTCCTCTGCAGTATGAGGGGGATGGTGAGCAGCCTTTGCTTTGGTGGGTATGCGTTTTGTATAGCACAGAAACCTAACCCATCCACTGCTGAAGTCGGTGGGAATTCTGCCATTAAAGTGTAATCGCATGAAGTGTACATGGGCTTCTGATTACTTTGCTGCGATCTGGAGAAAAACAAAAGAGCTTAAAAAAAAAAAAGAGAAATCTATCTGACTACCTTTTACTGTGCTCTTTAAAAGTCCTTTCGTTATAAAGTTTGAAGGATCACTTTATATATTTGCTTTTTATAGCAATCCCCTTTTCTGCTGAGCAAGAAAATGTCTCTGATTTATTGCTGGGATTAAAATAGGACTCTTGCTTAAGTCATCTTGTAAGAATGATATCCTGTATTCCTTATCCGTCGGTAGTGCTCTGTATCACTAATGCTCATCAACCATTCTGTGTGTCAGCTGCTGCCCCTTTTCTACCTTATCACAGGAAAAAACACCACGACGTTTTCCTCATCCGTGGCTTTCCTTAGCACCAATTCAGCTGTGTTGTCCGTTTGCTGTAGAGATGAGAGCTATTGTAGGAAATGAGCTTAACTTGATGTGAGAATTTATGGAAACGGAAAGGTGTTTTTCTGTTGGTTTTGTTGTTTTACTTTCAAGGAACTCTCTAAGCAATTTGCTTTTACCTATTCACGTTAATTCATGCATGGATGTAACTCACTCATCCTCTCACACACATGTACTCACAAACACCACAATACTCATGTGCAGGTGTGGCCTGACCCCGAATACGTGTGTGCAGCTTGGAGGTGAAGGAATGGCAGATAGCAAGTTCTCATCGTGTCTCTTGGGTTCTTGGGCAGAATTGAGGAATTCACTTTTGACTTGCCTTTTGTGCTCTGTGGCAGTGGATGTTGTGTGGGATTTTCTCTCATTATTTTATCTCAGTTCTCATAAGTAACAGAAAAAATTCTTGAATTTCCTGTGAGGAGAGATTGAAGGAGCTGGGAGTGTTCAGTGTGAGGAGGAGGAGGCTGAGGGGAGCCCTCATCCCTCTCTGCAGCTCCTGACAGGACATTGCAGAGAGGCTGGGGCTGGGCTCTGCTCCCAGGGGATCAGGGACAGGACAAGAGGGAACAGCTGGAAACTGCAACAGCGGAGGGTCAGGCTGGGCATTAGGGAAAAATTTTTCACAGAAAGAGTGGTCCGAGAGTGGAACAGGCTGCCCAGGGAGGGGGCAGTCCCCATCCCTGGGGGGGTTTAAGGGCCGTTGGGATGAGCTGTGGGGGGATGTGGGGTAGGGGAGAACTTTGTAGAGTCGGGCTGAGGGTTGGACTCGATGACCCCAAGGGGCTTTTCCAACCTGAATGATTCTGTGATTTCACTGTTGTTTTATTTATGTGGACATCTAGTGGGCCCAGACCTGTTCTCTGTTTTCTTGTTACCTTTTCTATAGGTAAATTTGTTCCTCTTCTTTTTGCCATCTGTCACTTGCATGAAAGCACGCAGATGGCGCTCTTTATCAAAGCACACCAAATGTAAAAGAGAAGGAGTTTTAAGGACCTAAAATTAAACAAATGCACACAGTTTTAAAACTATTTTTTTCCTAGAAGTAGCTTCACGGCTTGTTACCATTTACATTTCTTTTCTTGATACAGTGGCAGTATTGGCATGTAGCCTTAGGAGTGATGTCAGCACAGAGAATTAAATCTACTACAAGGAAGGACAGGTTTTGATGTAGTGATGAGATGTGCATACTCTTATCTGTTCATCTACATCATGTTGGTCTTCTCTGAACCTGACTGGTTCCAACAAGTTCTTTCTTGCAGCTGCTTTGTGGACAATAAAATATGATGGTGACTAGACAAGAATATCGTCGTGTCAAAGCAGGTGGATTTCTTTCTCAATACCATTAAATGGCTTGGCGCTGGAGGCAGGAGAATTGGGGTGAGTCCTAAGATGTAGGATGACTCCTTAAGGTGTATGTTAAAATCTTACAGGTGATGGACAAGATAAATGTCTACTGTTCTCTTTTCTCTGGTAACTGAGAAGCTGAGAAAAGCCATTATGTCTTGGCATGTAGAAAGAGCCTTGTTAGTGAGGGACTTCTTAAATTATGGTTCTATTATTCTAGTTGATGTTCTGGACAGTTAAAATGTGCAGTCTAGGTTTAGCATCCTGAACTGTGGCCTTCTCAGTCAGCTTTCTCCGCGCAGGGCCATGTTCACAATCAGGTCCATTTTTCCTCCAAGGCTTTTTCCCTGCCCTGAAGTGTTTACCAGTTATAAACTAGACTGACCCCTTTCCACTTCTGTGAGCAAGTTGGGTGTCATTCAGATAACTGGAACAGAGCAGAGTGTGGAAGTGTTCCCACTCCCCATTCATCATGATAACTGTTTCCAGAGGAGGATAAGAAGATGCGGGTGTCCTCTCTCTGTTACACAGCAATGGCATAAGCCCAGCTGGGGGAAGTAGCTGCTTTTTCAGGACAGCTATCTGAGACCTGGTCTGACCAGAATTTACTCTCTGGTGGAGTAAGTCAGTTACTAAGTTCATCTTCAAGACAAAACCTGCTGAGAACTCCACACAGAAAACATGGACCCTTTGCTGAACCCCTGGCAGCAGAAAATGGCAGCAGTAGCCACACTGTCATGTGTGTCAGGACAGCCAGAAGAGATTGTTGTGATGGATTTACCCTCCACACAAGTTGCTGTGGTCAGAAATGGAGATTAAGTAGGCTCTATGGCATAGACGGTCAAAGAGGAGACCTAGGAATTCATGTGCTGCAGTTTCTCAGCTTCCATTCAAGTCTGATGTCTTGGCAGGTCACTGTAGCGTTTGAAGTGGGTGATTTTTAGACATGCCGAAATGTAGACATGCAACTGCCAATCTCGCATCCCTACTCAGCAAATGCCTCATCTGGAAAATGCCTAAACTCCGTAGGAAATCCATTAAACAGTTACTGAAAAGAATAAGCAACAATACAGTCTCCTCACTCTGAAGTATCTGAAGTACTGAACCACCATGTTTTGAACAATACCTCCATTCTTCCTACTTTCCTTCCTTACTTTCCCTGTGAAAAGCCTTTCTTTAGGAGTGAAATCCTGTCCCATCCCATCTCTCACTGAGATGAGTTGACAGGAGGTCCTATAAAGTGAGTTCATTCTTGAAATGTCATTACAGCATCTTTTTTGGGGGGATTAATTCAGTCTTTAAAATAAATAATGACATTGGGTGGTCCTCAGCATTGGTGAACTCTGTCAGTTGCTTCTAATGTGCTTTATCAGTCCATGAGGCATGAACTAGAAGCAGCAGAGCAAAAGATGACAGCATCTTCTAAGAACAATTAAAACATTGTAGATTTTCCGCCTAGGGGAAGGATGAAAAATTATGTACATCCACTTACCATATTTGCCATAATTCAGTTTGTAATAATTCATCTTTTTATTAGTCATTATAGAAAAAGTGATGGGCTTTGCCCTGGAGCAGTGTTCTTCTGGCAGTGAAGTCATGTTCTTCCTGAGGTTTCCACCTGCAGGTAATAAAAGACTGTGTTTTCCATTCACCTTCACTTCACTGATACATGGGCAAGGTTTAAGCCCAGCTGGATGTTTATTACAATCTTAAAAAAAATTTTCTGTTTTTAGACTGACTTTTTTTTTTCCTGGTTTCATTATAACATTAAACTCTATCTATATTTTTCCCATGCAATAATTTTATTACATTATTTTGACCTTTCTAGTCAATAATTAATACTTCGAACTCATATTGTTTAAAAATTAGTTTTTTGGAATACTTTTGTGTTTGTTTGGTTTTGTTTTTTTTTCCACTAGAACTTGTTCCTCAAACATCTATGGTTCTGAATTTGTGTCAGTAAATGAATAGAACTAGTGCCCAGGTAAGGAACATTTTCTTCCAGCTTTGCTAGGGCCAGGGCTTTAAGGATTGTTCCCTCTTGTTTAGCTGAATAAGAAATTGTGGATTTCATTGAAAAATCATTTGGCCAGTTCTCTTTGCTACGAGGGACAGGTAAATATTCTTCACGTTGTATCAAAGTGAATTGCTGTTCTCTTCATATGAGGTAGAATAATTGTAATTTATGTAAATGTAATTAATGAAAAAATACAAGTGCAACTATGTATAGTTGGACACTTTAGGCAGGAAAAGAGGGGAATATAAGAATCTGTTATATAGAAAGTTCTGAATGTAAAATAAGGATCCGAGGCATATGACTGATGACATTTTTATAGTGGTGACTGAACTAAGACTAGTCTTATACTTTCCATAAGTTTTACCAGAGGGATGTGGGGTTAGAATGGGTAATTTCTGCCAGGGAAATCTGATTTTTTTTTTTTTTTTAAATTTGGAATGCTGCAGGCTAAATGACATTGTAGAACGTAATTAATGTACAAGGATCTCACAGTTGTGCCATGTGAAAAAACAGAAAAGGTTTAGGTTGCCAAAGTTAGTGTGCTGAAGTGAATTCCACTCTTATCTAGGGATAAATTTGTAATTAATTGTTTAATTTTATAATGACATAGATGCAGACATTGATGAAAATCTATAACTTAATCGGACAGCTGAAAGGTGCGATTCTGACAAGGACAAAATGCCTGTAGGACACGAGATTTAACACCTGGGTCCCCGGAGCTGTGTCATTCAGCCAGGACAAGTTTTGTGCATCAGGTCATGGCTAGCCTTGCAGAAAAGGGAACATGTGGTTGTTCCATCCTCCATCAGTCCTGAGTGTGGGGTTCCGTGCTGTCTGGGGTTTGGAGATTATCCAAGCCATGTTAGCCTGTAATCTCATGTTAATTAGCAAATTCCATCTCATAAGAATGGTACTTAAATAAACACTCCCAGTGTGCTGATAAAAGTATTGTTCGGTCATTTTTTTTTCTCTAATGACAGTGATGACTGGATCTTGCAATATTTGTATTTCTCAGAGCCTGGTTAGGAAAATCTGATCCGTCTTCCCATGAGAATGTTATTTCTGTCTCTCTCTGAATTTGCCATGAGTTCTAAAACTTTGCTCTGATATTTTAAGTGTAACTGGTGTAAAAAAAAAAAAAAAGTGTGGGTAGTGAGTATCTTGACCTCTAACTTATGTTCCTGAATTTATTTTTTTGTGTGTGTGTGTAACTATCTTGGTTCTTTACTTGATCATGGAAGACTGCCAGTGCGCACAAAGTCAGAGGGTTCATGGCCATTTTTGTTGCTGAGAAGTAAGTAAAAATTATATATGTGTCTCTTTTAACTTTTCAACGCTTCAGTTCCATATTTATCATAGAACATAGCACTTCCAAATAAAATGCCAATTGCTATAATAAAACAAATCCTGACAAACAGCTTATCAGCAGAGAATTCTTGCTTTACATACCAAAACGTATTTGCTATTTTGTATTGCTCACTGTCTGATTTTATACTGCTTTCTAAGGCTAAAAAATATCCTGGTTAGAAGAAATATTAATAGAAGTTTTAATTGAATGCATGCTAGATCGAGTTAAATTCTTTTGCTTTCTTTCATGTTCTTTATTTTGAGTCAGTAATCATGCAAGTGAAGCCTAGGAAAAATGTATTTAAAAAAAAATTTCTCTCTAGAAATATTAGACTTGCCTTAATGCCAAAGATTAAAAAATAAATGACAATAATGTAGCTATTGCTTTTATAATCCCACCACTGGGATTGTCTCTCATCAAACATGTAAGCTCACATTCTGTCTCCCATTTTTCTCCTTCCTTTGGTTAATACTTACTAAAGCTTTTCAGAATCTTGAAGATGGAGGGATTGCTGGGTCATGAATAAGGAAAATACCATCGTTTTCTTAGTTACATCTTGTACTCTCTCGCTTTCACTTTTCCCAAAATTAATCTTAATTTACAGAACTTTAAGAATTCACTTTCTTATGGTTTGATATTTATTTATTTATTTATTTATTTATTTATTTATTAACATTGGCTTCTTCCATCCTACGTTGTACGAGGAGCGGCTGAGGGAACTGGGGGGTTCAGTCTGGAGAAGAGGAGGCTGAGGGGAGACCTCCTGGCCCTCGGCAACTCCCTGCCAGGAGGGGGCAGAGAGGGGGGATGAGTCTCTGGAGCCAAGGCCCCAGCGCCAGGCCCCGAGGGAATGGCCTCAAGCTGCCCAGGGCAGGGTCAGGCTGGCTCTGAGGAAGGATTTCTGTGCAGAAGGGGCTGTTGGGCGTTGGAATGGGCTGCCCAGGGCAGGGGGGAGTCCCCGGGATCCCTGGAGGGGTTGAAGAGTCGGGCTGAGCCAGCGCTGAGGGATCTGGGGGAGTTGGGAACGGTCAGGG
>NW_020799092.1:23997825-24001343 GCF_003259725.1 Athene cunicularia
CAGAGCTGTGCTTGCTCAGCTGCTAGACTCAGGGTGGCTCATGTGAAGCGTTGGCAGCGTGACCGTGGAACAAACTTCTCTGTACGGAGGTGCGCGATGGGTGGCTTCCCAAATTAGTTGTTACTTATCATTACAAAACCCAGAACCTCAAGTGTTTTGTTTGTGATACCTTGCTTACAAGTGTCACACCTAATAAAAGATCTGTCGACTGGCTGGGGTTATAAACTGGCCCGTGAAGTCAATCTGTGTTAATTGAGTTTAATAATAAATGGGACTGTAAATCGTAAGTGATGTGGTTGTGTGCATCTGCTTTCTTTCACTAGAGCAAGATGAAAAAATTGTTTATTCCTCTCTTTTACTTTGTAACTTGTTAGTGTAATGGCTATCCTGACCTGCAGAGTGTCAAATCCCTGACTTCTTCAGCCTCACTTGGCCTTTTCAAGCTAGTTTATTAGTCTCTTCACTGCTAAATTTGCCCTCCTTGACTAGATCTTAGTATTTTTCTTGGCATAATCTGACAGCCCTTTGTTTATGAACAAAGTTTCCCCAGAGGTGTTAAGTGGTAGCAAACTTTCCAGAGACCTCTGCTTCTCTTTTCCCAAACCAATTGTCACATCCACATCTGCTGGGAGGGGGAGTACCAAAATGTGCTAAAATGATCGATAACCATGGATTATGAAGACAAGATTAACTCGAGGAAAAATTTCCCCTTAAAATCAGTGTTGCATGAACATAGTCATTGTTGAATAAGTTACTACCATTCACGCTTCCAAGCAGCCAAACTTTTATTATTCTACAATTAAAAATTCTAGTTTTTACTATCTACAGTTGTAAATTTTTTCTTTAGTTCCTCAAGTTCCAAAATATCTTAATTTTTGAAGGCCTTAGGCAATGAGAAAGAATTAAATCCACCTTCCTTTCTCTGAAGATTGTGCCACATTACAGCAGTCTTATTTTTAAGATGTAACTGGCACGGTCACTGAGGTATTCACTCACTCTTTTGGGGGCCTTTCAGTGTCTTGTACAGCAAATGCTGTCGGAAACAATGACAAATGACAGTGGCAAAGGACCGGCATTATAACTACAAAACATTTGCTTTGTGTACCCCAAATCTTGCCCATTCTCTGATTACGTTTACTGATCTAAATACAGGCAAAACCTCTTCCTACAAGCCTTTTTGCTGGCATTTTCACCAGCCCTGATTTCTCTAACCAGCTTATATACATTTAGTCCGATTTAATTATTTTGCTCTTCGGCAGCAGCTTTCCCCAAGTGGTTCTCAAGGGGTTGTGCTCCGGGTAGGGGTTATGAGCCCATCAGCTCAGTTGGAGAGGGGAAGCTTGCAGTGAGAAATGAAATCAGAAATACAGAAATCGGGTCACCAGCAGAGGTGGGAATTTCTGTCGAAAGTCCTTGGTGAAGCTCTCTGCATACTCTGTTCGGGGAAAATTGGGGAAGGGTAGATTTTGTTGAGAGGTGGTTTTAAATGTCACTTTCTGCCCTGGCCCTGCATTATGCACAGACTGATCTCTGTGCAGGTAGGCTGTCACTTGTATCTGTGTGCCTGCAATCCCTGTCGGCAGACCTTCATCTATGATCTTTTTTCACACCGTCCTCTTCTTCAGGGAGACCTGAACACATTTCAGGACATAGACAATGCCAGCGGGTACGGATACAGAATAATGATGTTAAGGTGATTCGGTGTGTTTTCCCCTTGTGTTTTGTTTTGGAGGCCTATGGAAATCACTACTAGGTGGCTTTTCAAAAGCAGCTTCAGCCTTGATGCTCTCTTGCCTAATCTTCATTCTGGGCCACTTTTATAGAGGACACATTTATCTGATGTGTGCTTTTGACGTGGTTTTTACAGCTGGGTCTCTGGGTGAAGCTCACAGGATTAGCACCGTAGTGCGTGCTGTTTCTCTAGAAGGAGAAAGTTGCCTCTGAGGCTGGAGTGCAGGGAGTTACAGAAATTCGTATCATCAGGTCACTTTTGGCACGTGAAGTAGATGAGCGTGTGCCCCTCTGATGGCTCTGAATGGGATATGGGTTAATTCAGCTGACCCGAAGGCAGCCGTTGCTTCCTTCGCTTCGGAAGCCCATTCAGTAGGTAGGGTGTGAATGCTGGGTGCAGAAATCTGTTTTATCACTGTGACACAGCACTTTTCAGAGTCAAATAATCCTGTTTCAGGCAGTTATGAAGTGAGACCTGTGGGGTCTGTTCTTGAACAACAGTAACTTCTGGTTGTCCTTAGTTGAGGGAGATGGGGACGATTATCTGGAATCCCTTCCCTCGAGACCTGGTGTTTATTCTGTCATCTAAGCCATGGTGTACCAGCTAAGGATTAGTTGTCCTACATTAATTACATAATTTTCCTCCTCACTGTTTTGCTTCACTTAAAAGATGAATACAATTTCCTCGGTTTATTTAATTGATTATTTGGCTTGATAATACCATGTCTTCAGAATGTCAGAAGAAAATAAGTATTGAAGTCTGCAGGTTGACCTTTAAATCTTTAGAATGAATTTGAACTTTCTTGCTGATGGCTTTAATTCATTGATGCATCTTGATGGAAAAGTGAATTTTTTTTTCCTCCCTAAAGATCACATTTACATAAAAAAATGGAAAATGATATTTTAAGGAATGATTTGCTAACAAAATGAAAACGATGTCTTTGATGTATGCCCTGGCTTTCACGATTTGAAATAATTTTCATTAAGGAAAGGTCCATGATAATGCTGTGACTTTTTCTTTCATTAAACTCTGCTTTATTGCAAGGAAGTGAGAGTGCATTACTAGACATTATCTATTCTCGCTTCACAGAAGACCAACATCATGAGATACGCTGTTTGTCCTTTATTTTCAAAACTAGTAGGGCTGAAAGGCTTATCCTCTGTTCTCTAAAGCTAAACAAGCCCCAGAAACTAAAAAACAAAAAGCCCTCAACGTCATTGTCTTTTCTTACTGGATTAGGACACGTAGTACAAATCTTACAAAGCCTAGAGCGAGCCTGGCAAAATGCCATTCTGGTGAAAGAGCATCATTATAAAGTCAATACCAAATGCCACTAAGAGTGCCATTAACTTGAAAAGAAGAATGGAAAAATTATTTCTGTTGAATCTGAATAGCATGGGTCAGATTTTGTTTTTCATGCTAAATTCTATTAGGAAAGACTAGAATAAAGTTGTGGTGGCCATACAGTAGCAGGAAGTTTATGCAAAGGCTGAGACAAAGCCACTCCTTTTATCTGGAGTCCTTCAGTGCAAACTGGGGCAGCTCCTTCCTTTCTCTCCTTACCCCTACTTTTTGCTTTAGCCTACATCGAACAGTTGTGGACCATCAAGTGGATATTCTGGAGACTGAGAAACATCAAGATCAGCCCTTTTCCTTCTCCTCTCACAATGAAGCTGTGAAGAGCCCGTTTCCTTCTAATCTTGGCCCACAGACACACCAGGGCCTCTCTGGACCCTCCTCTCTTTTTTTTTTTTTTTTTTTTTTTTTTTTTTTTTTTTTTTTTTTT